>NW_019736411.1:209316-312292 GCF_002891405.2 Cryptotermes secundus
GCCGGAGTTCGATTCCCGGCAGGGGAAATAAATGTTTCTGTACATCACAGCGACCACACCGGCTCTGGGGACGGAGTCTCTTATCCAGTTGGTACCGAGGGATCTTTTTTCGGGGGTAAAGCGGTCAGAGCGTTAAGTTGACCACTTACCTCCAGCTATTGCCGAGGTCAAGAATGGTGAGTTACATCCCCACTCCCCCATATGTATTCACGACATAGTGCTTAATTAATTTAGCATGATAAATTTATCTTTTAATAATAATAACAATACATCTAAATTGATGATGATGGTAATAATGATTATAATATCTAGGGTAAATATTGTGTTACCTAGGTGGGGGGAAGAAATACTATCCTAAGCGAAAGAGATATTAATTAAATACGGGAACGAAACAGTTAAAGAATTACGATTCTAACACTGCTATGAGGTCAACTGGCTGTCATCTCCAAACCAACAGACCTAAATCGCCTGCCCCGCTACGTGCACACAGTGTCCTTTTATTGATTCGAAATAACATTTTCTCATTTCTTTTCTCGGATCCGACAGGGAGGGCCGTCAGTGAGAAAGCAACACATCGCTGCCTTCCCTTGTCCTCCAGTTAATTTACCGGGCTATAAATCTCCTGCCACCTCAATCTACGTCACGCAGCGTGTAACCCGTGGCCGATCCTCAACATTAGGTGAAGGAGGGAAAGCAGAAGAGAGAGTATTCACTGATTCTCTGGCCATTCCAACGTGTAACTTATCCATTAACGTCTGTCTGGGTGAAAAGATTGCATCTCTGTTTACGCTATCGATAAAGAGATCAGTATCGATTTCTTGCTACCTCAGAAACCTAATAAATTATTGGGTTTTACAGATTCTGTTTCTTCCATTCAAGATACTACATGATCTATCGTCTCAAAGAAAGAATCACAGAATACAGAGAGTATTACAGTGTACATTTAACAATGGCTTGTTTCTTATCTTACGCAACGACTCTTTCTCAAATGTGTCAGTTTGGGCTATATATAACGTCGAATGGGAGGACTATGTAAGGATAAACTGGAAGGACATTCGAGGAAGAAGTTGCTGTCCATCTAAGATACTAGAAAATTATTTACCTGGAAGTACTGATGAAACAGCCAACGAAACGTTATTACTGTGACATGACACCTGAAAGGCGGAATAAGGAGCCAGAAGTAATCGTCCGCTGCTTGGTGACTTTTCGATAAACACGTATCCAGGGCAACAAATAAACACGCAACAATAAAGGAATTCTTTGATGCGGTCTTATCTATTAGGTCCACCCCGAGGCTACGTAATGAGAGCATCAATCATGTCGAGAGTTGGGATTCGACAGTTGGTGAAATGAGTTAGTTGTTTGGTGTGAGGTAGTCGCCAGCAGGTAAGGACGCGAGCCAAAGCACACATACAAAGTCAAAGTCAAAGTCACATTGCGACTGACGCTCAGTCAGTCAGTAAGTCTTGGTGTCGAGGCCCATCTGGGGCTCATGGCCAGATATTTATTATTGTTTGAGAGTTACGGTCTTGTTTTTTGGGGCGCCCTCTCTGACGAGAGGACGGGTCTGTCTTTTATATATGCTGCTGGCCTTGCCAGCGCAGTCTTTCTCTGGTCAGAGTCCCTTGGGACTCTCGACCACATTTTACTGTCTCAGATTTGAGACTTCCCTTTCCGTTGCCTCCTACGACTCGCAGGGTCACGGTGGAGGTATTCGATCCCGCCTTCACACGGGTTGCACACATACAGTCTTCTAGCCCTTGTACCGCCTGCATGGACGTCATAGAAAACGTGTCTTCCATTGTTGCATGTTCCCTCGTTACCAATAACAACGTGTCTACGTAGCTGTTTCCTAGAAACGGCTGTTGTACTGTCGCCAGTTTACATTGCTGCCACTTGGTAGTGGGCTTACTTTACTACGTTACGTTATGGGACATCGTGGGGAAGAGGCAAATCCCAGCAGAAGTCAACAAAAATTGTTCGAGTGAGGAGAATTCGAACAGTAGATCCGTAACGAGGAGAGTGAGTTCAACTAATGAGACGTTTTATTATCTTCAGCATTACTGGCATAAGCACAATGGGAATAAATGCATAAATTATTTTAGTCTGAAAATCCTAAAGTACTACCTACAAGGCTGGATGTAGAAGAGCTGATAGTACCACAACTGATCTTAGCGAAAAAGTGTTTACGGATGAGGACTGCATTTAACTGGAAAAGAACAGAGTCTAACTGTGAGCTCTTGTGAACACTGTAATGATTTTGAGGGATCCATAAAAGGAAGGCATTTATTGATCAGCTTGGCCACTGACACTGCCACGAGACAGAACCTGCTCGTTGGGGTCAGTTCATAAAAAGAGAAGAGTAATGAACAATTGAGAAAGTAATAGGTGATTGTTCAGTACATATGTAGGAACTATCCATGTCGTGCAAGCTTCGGGAATAACAGTTTATTATACGTGACCATTAGAATATTAATGAAGTCTTTCTCTGAATCTACTCAAATCTACAGCCTGCAATGGGCAACTCCCATGCATACAAAGGAGGCTGTGCTGGAGTAACTTTTACGTTGCATCTAAAATGGTCAACTTTTTTCGTAATGTGGCACTTCATCACAGCACGCTTGTATCTCATTAAACGTTCCTCTTACTAACTACCATAACCCTATGGGATATGTGTAGAGAACAAGTTGTGTTGTGGCAGTCTCCACGGTAACGGTCACGTGACTACAGTCTTGTTAGTAATGAATGTTGCAACGTGCCGGCCATCGGGAGGTGCTCATATCCTATTGCGTGCCCAATAGTATGTGTTGTGAAATTCTGATATGGCGAAATGTAAATTATAAGCCTGCAGTTTCTGATATATACATATATTTTTTTTTCCCTTAGCACTACAGCCCCAGTGGGCCTAGGCCTACTTCCATGAACTTCTCCTTTCACTTCGGTTTTTCTAGATCTTACACATTCGGTAGGACTCCTTGGGCGGGTGATCAGCTCGTCGCAAGACCTCTGTACACAAACACAGAAAATCGCACACACACAAACTAAACATCCATGCCCTGAGTGCGATTCGAACCCACGATCCCGGTTTCCAAGCGAGCGAAGACAATACATGCCTTAGACCGCTCGGATACCGTGACCAGCTTCTGATATATTACTCACTACTTGTTCCAATGCCGGACACTAACTCTGGGTGACTATTCAAACAAAAACAATAATTTCTATGGGCTGAAAATAGTATTTTGTTATTATAGTAAGCCCTACTTCAAATATATTTATATTAAAACCTACTTGTATGAAAATAAAGTATACTGATGTAGGCTTGGAAGTTCTTACAGATGTGATTAAGAAGTTTTCTGTTTTCTGGGTGTAGTCTGTTGAAAATTAAACCGACGTTTCGGACGAATATTCCGCTTTCATCTTCCGCGTCAAAAATAAGCCAAGAAAGAAACTAGTGTAGGAACATATGACATGCATTTGCTTGGTTAACTGACCTATATTTTTCTAGCTACCCGCAATATGGTCCTTGGACGGACTCAGCTTCTAACAGAAATGAGTATCTGTAATCTTCCTGTGGGGTAAAAGGCGGACAGAGCGTAAGAATGACAACCTTACCGCCATCTGTGAGCCGATTATCTAGAAAATGTGCTGGTCACAACATCTCACACCTATGGACCTCCACGACATGCTACAGTGATAGCTATATATTTTTTCTTACTTTATTCTTCGACCCTGAAAATGCGGCAGTATGTTCCTCCGAAAGGTCGGTTTCTTGCCAACGGACTACATGGTGTTATATCTCAGAAAGTACAATAAATTGGCACGTATTATTTTCGTCACATCCGTACCTCTGTGGCAGTGATAACGTCGCTCCAGCCACACTCATTTTGAGTTTCCTAGTCGTCTTAATATATATATATATATGAAGCAGTCGCCTGTATTGTGAAGAGAGCACACAAACAATATGCAAAAACTTAAAAATATACATACTGGTCTATTATCTATATATGTAAAGGTTGAAAGTGTACACCTGTAATTCACGCAATATCTGTAAGAGTATGAAAACGACGTTTCACCCTAAGCGAAGGGTACAGATTGCAGGTGTTTTAAGAACAGAAGAGGAGAATATTTATATTAAATAGAGGAGAAGTGATTGGAGAATGGAGACAAATGCATAATAAAATGTTTCGTTCCTTTAATCTACAAAATCTTATTAGACAATGAAAGGGGATGATGTATGGGGGGGCGTATCATGTATTGGAGATTTGGTAAAAGCATATAATATTTCATTTTGAAACTCAGAAACAAGTGGACAACTTGTGACATCTAGCCATGATTTTTTCTTTTCCAATGGCTCCTGTAGCCCATTCAGGGCCCTGGCCTCTTATTTAGTTCCGTAATAATTTTTTCACAGACGACAGGACTCCTTGCACCAATGATCAGCCTGTCGCAAGGCCGCTACCTAAACACAGGATAACACATACACATAATGATCGCATACGCACACCAAACATCCATGCCTTGAGTGGGATTCGAACCCACAATCCCAGCGTCCGAGGAAGCGAAGACAGTTCATGCTTTAGACCGCGCGGGTACTGTGGCTGGCACCTAAGCATGAGTAGGAGGATGGTACTAATTTATATCATAAGGAAACAAAGTCTGAGATTTTGAAGTAGATTCATGTAGCTCAAAAGCAAAATGGTGTGAAGAAATTGGTCCGATTTACGGACAGACTAGCTCATCCTGAATAAAATCACATGTAACTTTATTACGTCGCATTTAGATGTTTTTATAGCACACAAATATAAACTCTTATAATAAGTACACACAAATTTCTTACAAAGATCATTACCACATTCTTACGAAGACTTATTCATTTGTCTAATGATTAGCACGCCGGTCACGGTAGCCGAGCGGTCTAAGGCATGTACTGTCTTCGCTCGCTTGGAAACCGGGATCGTGGGTTCGAATCCCACACAGGGCATTGATGTTTAGATTGTGTGTGTGCGTTTTCTGTGTTTGTGTACAGGTAGAGGCCTTGCGACGAGCTGATCACCCGCCCAAGGAGTCCAACTGAATGTGTAAGATCTAGAAAGACCTAAATGAACGGAGAAGTTCATGGAGGTAGGCCTAGGCCCACTGGGGCTGTAGTGCCAAGGAAAAGAAATTATTAGCAATCTTCAGGTGTTTTACTGTGCTGTATTGTGTTGTGCTCTGTTGTTTAGTACAGCCACAGTCAATTTAATTGATATCTAGAGGACAGAAATGTGTAATGTGCCATTCTGACACTCATGTCACTTGTGTTGACACAGAAGAGTATCTTTATCAGAGAGTTTGACATTGATTGAATGAAAACGCTAATAGATGTAGGTGTGTTTATACACTGTTCCATCTTTACAAGTATTGACTTCCATATCAATTTCAACCTGTCTCCGTATGATGAAACTTCAACGTGAACGCGGTCGAAACGAAGTGGTTGCCACACAAACAAAACATCAATCATAGAAATATTTATATTATTAGTCACATTTAAAATACATCGTGTTTAAAATTTGATCATTAACTTAACTATGTTAATTAACCCTTTATATGGTAATGACATCAGTGCGTACCGAATTCTTTATCATTAAATAATACACCATTTCGATAAATCAGTTTACGGATGCAATGTAATGTGATGTGTGTCCTTGGAGATAAAAACTGATTTTTAAAATTATATTTGCAGGGAATTCGCCTGTCAAAGTATTCATAAATATAATTAACACAATAACGTACATAATTATTGATATTATACGCATACTATTAGTATTATATATACGTTATTACACACAATTAACAATATGTAACACAATTTAAGGTCTTAATAATACTACGCTTTCGGATTTATATATTTTCTGAACATTGAACAATTTATGGAGCAATTTATTACAATGAAATAAGGTACTGTTGTGAATACTGTGTAACTGATTTTCAATTTGCGGATAATGGAGAACCATGTGGGACATATGGGAACACGACACGTACAGAATAGTTACATCAACAGCTCTGCTGTAATTAAAAATGATTAAAAATCCTGGGCCGTGACAGAATGTTCGTTCGGCCACTAGAGGATTCTGGTGATGAATTCAGAAATTTTACACTCTCCCAGCATCAATAAACTCCCATGAAAAGGCTTCGTCCTTCTGTGAACTTGCGTACTCCACTGTAATTTTGAATGTTAATCAGATGAATTTAACAATATACTTCATAACTTAAGTCTTCAGTTGACAATTGCCTGCAGCATGAAGTATGCTGTGTAAAGCAATTTATTTGCACTCACAAAATCGCAGGTAAAATTCAGACCTACATATTATTTTGCTGTCCATACGAATCATATTAAGTTCACACATGTCCCATACTCAAACAATGTGTGTAGGATATGCTGTCACAATTTAAGGTAGATTCACGGACTGATAACATAGGTGCTCAAGTATAGTGGCTTTTGGACGGTTCGCAATAAATCTTATTGTTTTAATTCAATTTATTTGATTTCTTATTAAACAGCTTAGAGACCAGTTACAGAGTTAGCACAAATAAGAAGAAAGAAACAACAGAACACAAACACAATAAAAGACAAGTCAATACTTATAATAATATTAATAATAACAGTAATTAAATTTTTAACAACTTAACAGCCGAAAGACCAACGTTAATATAATCGTAAATGGACAATCAATAATAATAATGACGATAACAATACGAAAACAACGAAGAATTTCAGATGGTCGTAGCACATTACCCACCACAGATACAGGCCTGCAGAGTTTTCTGCTTTATGGCAGTTCGTGTATGGTGTGAAGTACGTACGTACGTATCGCACAATTGTTATAGTATTAAGAGTACTTTGCTGTTGTCTTTAAGTGGAAGTGTTGCAGCTAATTTATCGTCTATGTGGTATATTCTTGGAGTTACAAACGAGATATTCTATTCATGTTGCATATTTTTTCACTTTGCACAATATTTTCTGATGTTTACGTGGTGATAATGCGATCTGAAGAGGCTACCTGTCTAGCTGGCCAAAAGAAGGAGAAACACACGTTTCACCTACAAACCATGCATACGTGTATATATATGTATATGTATATGTACGTAGATAAAGCACAACGGGATACAAAATCTTGGGTGTTCTAAGTAACGCAGAATTAAACGAAAATAAAATTTGCCACCACTGCGTCACTCATTGCGAAATATTATGCGAAAGTGAAACAAACTAAATATGGAAGCCAGCATTCAAACAGCTTCGATAGATTTCTCTTCTTTCAAATAATATTTTATAATGTGTTTCAAAATAATCACAAAATAATATAAAATATAGAGAAGTATATACAAATTCAAAATGTTTGCCTTGTTGAAAGCAATATGCTACATTCTTATGTTCTACGCGGTTGGGTAGTTGGTTAAGGCACTATGAAACAAGCCAGAAGGTCGCCAGTTCGAGTCCCGATAAGTCGAATTTTTTCAGTTTACCTAATCCTTCCAGCCGCATTACGGCTCTGAGGTCGACTCATCCTCTAACAGAAATGAGTACCATGAATTTTCCTGGGGAGTAAAGGGCGGCCGGCGCGTACGGTTGACAACCTTAGCGCCATCTGTGAGCAGACTGTCTAGATAATGTGGGACCCTCAACGTCTTACAACCCTATGGGCCTTCACGGCCTGTTACAGGGATAGGTTTACCTTTAACTTTTTTTATATGTTACAGATAATGCTCATTATATTGTTGTCAGCACTACACTATTTCCAGCAGGTGGAGTCTGTTGTCTAGGACGACATGTTCTGGCACGTGTGTTGCATCTTTTGGTCAGGATTTTAGTTACGTGTACAATCTTCTACTTAGCGTTAATTTTCCATGTGTCAACTCGTATGAGAACTCATTTAAATTATTTGAATAAAATTCTTGTTAGTTTTCTAATATTAGGCCTATACTTTATACTCACATTTCGGTTAAGTATCCTCATTAAAGGTACTCAATACGAAACCCGGACGTGGATCAATATTTACTATCTACACTAAAGCGGCCTCCGTAGTCTAGAGGTAACGTTCCCACCTCATGACTCGTGGTACGCGGGTTCAAACCCGGCGGAGGTCGTCGAAATTTTAAGGGCGGAAAATTCAGGGAACAAGTCCTCCGGGAGGGACTTTAAGCCGTGTGTCCCGTGTCGTAGCTTTACGGCACGTAAAAGAACCTCATATCTCCAAAGGAGGTCATCCAGCCAAATTCAAGGACTGTTCCCGCCCAACAGTAGTCTCTAACGCCTCTGATAGAGGGTGGAAGCATTATAGATACCACCAAGCCTGTGGAGGCCGAACTCGCTGGCTCGGTCGGGACTGATGGTAGGCACCAATATCGGTAGGGTATAGAGACTGGTAGAATATCATAGAGGGAAGCACAATGGACCAATACTGGTCTAAGTGCATGGGGAAACCCACCCTCTCCAATAACTAACTAACTATTATCTACACTATTGCTTCGCAGAATAACTGACAGTGTACATTTCCCAAAGTTTATAATACCTTAAAGTCACTTGGAAAGTGACAGAAGCGAAAGGAAACAGTCCAAAGCCATTGAAGGGTGAGATGTCTCATTTATGCGTTTGTTTATTGTACTCTGAACGAAAGACAAAACTGAATGCACGTGTGATATAAGTCTTCCGTTAAATTCTTAATTTGTACTAAAAACTTTGAAAGTTCAGGGCCACATTCAAGGTTGAATCACGTAATCATTAATAAATAATGTAATTCAGAGTCCATTAAAATACTCTTAAGCATCACAACGAAATATATTCAACTTTTCCAAGCCGTATTGTAATTTACATTATTTCAAAAACTACACTCTTATCTTCTTTTGAATGTTTCATCCTTATGAACTTTGTCACCATAAATCCAATAAGGAAATCTCATCTTCTCTGGAATAGTTTATACCAGAGCCGGAATCCGGAGACTGTTTCGTTATTTCGAAAACATGAATATAATGAAAACCGCGATGAGAAAGGATGTAAACACGGAAATTATTCATATCCTGTCTGGGGTACAAACCCACCATCCAGCGAATCGAAACAGAAAATCCCGTGTTTCAATGATGATGGCCATTGAGGTTTCTATCCTAATGAGGATTCAAAATTAATATAGCAGCACGGGGTCCCACCTCAAACAAATATTGGAACTTACAGTTACGAAGCCACGCTCAAAAACAATATTTTATTGACAAAACCCAGTTAATGAAACGAGTAATCAGGGAGGGATATTTTCGTGATCAGATTGAAGGTAGGAAAGTCTGGCTCAAATCAAAATATTGCTGAGGGGGATAACGCCTGAATTTCCGATGTAGTTCAACCAGACCATGCATGACAAAGAGTAGCTCGGATTCACACAACCTAGATGAGCTGATGAATACGATAAAGAATTTAAAAATGATCTCATGCACAGAGAGCGAAGTGTTGAAGGACAATATAGCAGTGTAAGGACAGGCTAAGAATAAGAAACATCACTATAGCTAAGGTAGCAAACAGTCTGAAAAGCACAAAAACTAATAGCGAGAGTACTGAAGGATTTCAACTAAGAAAAAAAAACGACCGTCCCTACGACCTGGTTCAATTCAGAATTACTTCAGATAAATAAATGGCCCATGTATCTGGAGGAAATCCTTGGATGAGTAACCGGTTCGCAACATAACTTCTGCATACGCGTATACCCAGCACAAAAAAAAAAAAACACGTTGTTGGATTTACCACATTGTGTTATTTGAATACGAAAAGTGCATACAATTATATATATATATTGATGGTAATAAATATAAAACACATTTAAAAATAATTTGAAAAGATAAAGAACAAATAAAAATATATTTAAAAAATAACACAATTGTGTATTTTACATTTTTGGATTTGAAACCTTAATATATTTTATCTGAACTTAGAGAAACTAAAGCAAAGTCATTCTCACGGAATGAAATTTAGTAAGTGTCAAAGGATACAAGAGACTGAACAGAAGAAGGAATGTTCCAGGAGGAAGTGGTCAAATTTTGAATGGGTATTAATATTATGGGAAACATTTTATGACAACATTGACAGATCCATGATAATTACGAGTATTCAGTGATAATAACAGGAATAACCAGTAGAAAATTTGCTGTGAAAATAAAATTAACTGCACAACACACGTACAGATTGGTAATTTCTGCTTTAAAGATAGCTCATAGTGTATTCCCTAGAAGGTACAATATGACACAAAACAAGAATAACATTCGTGGCACAACCATCTCACTCTCACGTATACTAACATAGTCACTCGTGACAACCGTCCCACTCCCACGAGTACTACTGTCGCCACTCGTGGCATAACCATCCCACTCACATGTATACTACTGTCGCCACTCGTGGCATAACCATCCCACTCACATGTATACTACTGTCGCCACTCGTGGCACATCCATCCCACTCCAATGTATACTACTGTCGCCACTCGTGGCATAACCATCCCACTCCCATGTATACTACTGTCGCCATTCGTGGCATAACCACCCCACTCACATGTATACGTCTGTCGCCACTCATGGCACATCCATCCCACTCCCATGTATACTACTGTCGCCACTCGTGGCACAACCACCCCACTCACATGTATACTACTGTCGCCACTCGTGGCATAACCATCAAATTACCCTCACCGTTACATTGGTATAACGATAGAATTTCTCTCATGAATCCATTACCTGATGATAGAATTGTTATCACGGTTCATTTCTGTCACAATCCCACTTTTGCTACAAATGAAGTAATGAGGAAATAAGTTGGTTTTAGCTCGACCCCATGTGCGCTCTCAAACGTCTGAAACCACGCCAGGGGGATCTACCATAGTGAAAAATTTGGGTGAAAGAAGTGTGGCAATATACAAAGAACAAGCAAACATACTTACACATATACGTGCATTCTTTTTTGTATATGTACAGGGACTGTTAAATGTTTCTCTCTGATCCGTAGAAATAAATCATTTCTTCATGAGCAGAAACAAAACCGTACCTATTAACTACGGTGCGCCCGGAGAAAAAACTTAAAATATAGTGTCAATAGGAGAAATTAAAGCAAAATCCAGCCAACCCCATAATAACTCAGACTCCTTGGCTCATAAAATATTGTTACAGGCATAGGACATTTGAAAGAAACTCCCTCTAGAGCCGTCTGACCTATATAGCTGTCATGTGATAAGGGCCGCTCTGTATCTGGGTCCGCTGGCGATGCTGGAGCCAGCTAATGATACAAAATCCTGGATTAAAGCATTCCATATACAAATGCAAGAACACAAAGGAAAATCACTTCGAACAGTACTGTGACGGTGCTGTGCTTATATTTCATTTGCTGTTGCAGACATCCGGACTACACTCTCTGGATTTAGAGATAGTATTTCATATTTTACTTGCTGTCAGTTTCTTCCATAGCGCGTCCTCTTTTTCTCCCACTTGCTGGAAACACCTGATGCTTTTGTATTTCGGCAATTCGTGTACTGCTACAGTGCTGCCTGCATTACCATGTCTACGAGATAAAACAACAGGCCTACGTCACCAGTTACATCTGTTCCGGTTATCTCCTCATCAGTTATGTAAGATAAGTTGCGTAAGTGTTGAGAGGATTCTGTCTGAAAAGAAATACAGAACCTTGCTCATTTTAATTTCTCACGCATATTTTCGAGTCTTCATTGTGAAAGAGACCATGTTAGGTGGGGCCTTGTCACCACGGCATGGTTCGTCCTCAGGTTGCGATTAGAGAAAACAGCCCCCAGATATGGTGGGTAGCTACGAATATATAGAATAAGCAGTCGCGTACAGACGGAAGAAGGGTGATGATCTTCCAGCTTGGGGGTTGGGCGTGTGGCTAAAAACATCTTACGGTAAAAAATAAGCTTGACATGGGTCATGATCTTCCAGCTTGGGGGTTGGGCGTGTGGCTAATAACATCTTAGATAAAAAATAAGCTTGACATGAAATGTCAAAATGGACCTCGGATTTGGATGAATTCTTTGAATAAACGACCTAAGCTAAGTAAACCTCACATGGAATTTGGTACATGGAATATAGGACTCATGTATAGTGTAGGTTCGCTCATGATACTTGCGAGAGAAATCTCAAAATATAACTTAAAATTGTAGTTTGAGTACAGGTCAGATGGGACAGGAGTGTCATGGAAACAGCAGGCGAATACATATTTTTCTACGGAAAAGGGAATGCGAATCACGAATTGGTTGCAGATTTTGTAAACAAGGAATGATATCAGCAGTTGAGAGGGCAGAGTTTGTTAGTGATAGGATGTCGTACATAATGCTGAGAAGGCTCTTGTGTGATGTCATCGTTCTGAATGTTCATGACCAAACAAAGGATGAAATTGATGATATCAAGGACAGCCATAATTAGGAGCTTCATAACTTGTACTCTTCTCCAAGTAGTATAATTAGAACGATCAAGTCAAGGAAAATGAAACGTTAAGGGCAAGTAGCACAAATGGGGCGAAAATAAATGCATGTAAGATATTGGTGAAAAAGCCAGAAGGAAAAAGAACACTAGGAAGACCAAGACGTAAGTGGGTGTATAATATTAAAATGAATCTTAGAGAGTTTGGATGGGGTGGTATGGACTGGTTTGATCTGGATCAGTATCGGGACTAGTGGAGGGCTCTTGTGAATACGGTAACGAGCCCTCGGGTTCCATAAAGTTTGGGGAAATTCTTGTGTAGCTGCGCAACTGGCTCCTTCTTAAGGACTTATCTGAATATCAATTGGGTCTCCATATTGAGCAATGGTGGTTGCACTTAGCTGCAGCTATTGGAGGCAATTTCCTATAACGGTCTAGACCTGTTTGGGATGCTGATCGTACAATAATTAATTTTTATCATACGTTGTTAGCTTGGTATTACATGCTCTAGTATCACATGTCAATGCCGAGCGGGTTTCGGTAGTAACACCGCTATTCTTCTATAACTAGCACATCGTAGACTGCGCATACTAGCTAGTCTGTAAGTCTATAAAACTCGAATTTCCCTATCAACATCCACAATTAATCATTTCACCATTCTTTTACGTAGTGCTGACTGCCATGGTCGTCAAAGTAGTAGTAGTAGTAGACCGTCTCTGTGGTCTAGTGGTCAGAGTTCCTGCCTACAGATTCAGAGGTCCCGGGTTCGATTCCCGGCGCTACCAGATTTTCTGAGACGTAGTGGTTGTTGAACGACGTCCACTCAGCCACGTAAGAATAAATGAGGAGCTATTTCAAGGAAATAGCGGTTCCGAGATTAACGGCCATGGGGATCCGTTGCGCTGACCATACGACACAACCTATCCGCAAAAATTGGCACTAACTTCTCCGACAATCGGCAGTCACTAGGTGGGTATAGTTCGCTTGCGGACTATAGGCCACGGAGTTGTTTTGTTTTATTATTATTATTAGTAGTAGTAGTAGTAGTAGTAGTAGTAGTAGTAGTAGCAGTAGCAGTAGCAGTAGCAGTAGCAGTAGCAGTAGCAGTAGTAGTAGTAGTAGTAGCAGTAGTAGTAGTAGTAGTACGTGGTGATAGCAATAATCTGTAACACATTTTACTTGCATAACGTCAATAAACGTTGCAGCGTATTCACATTTCAGACAACTGATCCAAGCAGATATTGAAATGTCATAACTTTAGTCAATTTGGTGACATTCCACGACCACTGTATATTACTAAAGTTGTTTAATATATGAGTAACTACATCCATGGTAACATAATGAATTAAATAGCTGTTTCTCAAGATGAAACTTTCTTTTATAAGCTTAATTCCTGGAATTTCGTTTTTCAATCTGGAAGAGAAGCCATAAAATTATCTGTTAAAATTATGTGTAAATGTAAAGATCAGACATGTACGTACACTCTGGCCGTCTCCAGTACCACTACTGCCTCTCCCTCTGTGTACAGCACAGCCTGATGCACTGCACATTTGCTATTCTTGGCGTATTATCTCCAATTCAGGAAGTTAGCAGGACAGCTAAATTAGTGGAGGTGTACTGTGCCCTGGGCCGCGTCTGATCACAACAAACGCTGTGCGGACAGAGGGAGTGCGGAAAGCTAACAGGCACGATGCATTACAGAAACAGACTCATATAATTTATCACGTTCCAGTACCCAGCCGCACACCGGTCTGTGCAGTCCTTCCACACAAGCCTAAAATAGGAATCAATAGTAAACCGTCGACACGGCCACTTTAAAGTGAACAATTAGACCTACTCCTTCCACGCAAGACAAGAAGTTGTAATCATTCACACTGTATGGCTAGGCTACCAAGAAATGTAAACTAACAAGTACATTTATACAACATTGTGACCCATATACGTGTGTAATTTCAACTATTACAGAAACTGATTACGTGAAATTCGTCATTTTTAAGGTTTAATGAACGATTCCCTCTGCTGAAATACAAAGTCGAGCAGCTGTAAGGTCTATTGAGTGTTTATTAAACTTTAATGTTGCGAGGATTACTGAAATCAAATCGAAAATAAAAAAAAAATGAACAAAATACGCCGGGAAGAGCAGTTGGAGCTGATGCCACGAAACCGTGCTGCCTTTATCCAGCCCAAAGTCAGACCATTCGCAGCAGCGTACGAGAGGACTGCTGAGACCCATTTATCCGTATAAGGAAGAACTTTTTGTTTTCATTACCTAAAATAAGATCTTGATTCTGAGTGTGGGAGACAGGTCTCCTTCTCCAAGCGTGAAAAGTTTTACCACCCCACCACGAATCGGAAGATACTGAGAGAAAGGGAAGTGAAGGACAGAGGTGAGGTGTATAATGTAAGAGAGAGATCTTCTAATTCACGACGTCTTCGCTCATTAATATTCCCTTGGCGATCACCAGGGGCTCAGTTTCCGGTAATCACATTGACGTCACCGCAATGGGAGCTTCTACTGAAGAGAAGGCGGGCTTGATTGATGAGTGGCCGACAATCCGTTCCTAAGTGGGGATCATAATGTCTTAATGGGAAAACCAGGAACTTTCACGTTGCACTTCATGCGGATTTCAGGAAATGTCTGGATGCGTCTGTGAAGATGAACACAGATCCTAACCAAATGAACATCCTTCCTGGAGAAATATGATGATAAATATAGACCTATATATTTTACTATAAGGGGAAAATACCGTATGAAGTAAATTCCTTTGAGCTAAGCAATGGCCGTATTCATTTGTTATAATTCTCTGCAGGAACCGAAGTGTCCAATCTTCTGGAATTTAACGCCTTGTAACCCTTTAAAGTCAACCGATGTTTCGGAGAATCATGTCACCCCCATTTTCAACGTCGAGGAATAAGCCAAGTTCTGCTTGACTGCTACTATTTTCATGATGGTTTTTTGTTTGGTTTAATTTTCTACACTGAAGATGGAGGCGACATGTGCCTCCGAAACCTCCGCTGACAATGAACCGTCTACACGGCGTTATATCCCAGGAAATAAGATTCTTCTTAACCACTCGTCTCAGAAGATGTTACATAAGGACTATTACTGCAAAATTTCAGTTGAGAATCTCTGGCCCTGGGTCTCAAGGGGCTTGACGCCAAGACGTTACTATCAGTCGTTAAGTAACTTTGACTTTGGACATGGGTTATCCACTGATTGACTTTAGCTCTTTCTGAGGGACCCAACTGAGTAGGTGTCTTCTTCTTCACTGAGGACGGAAACAGATCCAGCTCTCGAAACGTCGCGTTTTCTAGTTTCTAGAATACCGGACGATGGACAAAGTCCAAAAACCGAGTAATTCTGAATATTAAATGGCTTTAAAAATCTTAGAATTATATTTGAAGTCAGGAAATATGCCACACAAATGACTGGATGAAATTACATGAGAAGGTATTCATAATATGTAATCCTCATCTATTATTCTTAGGGTTATTATCTCTTTAAAACTCAGTGGTTACTACATGTTCGACCTGTTGGGGCATTTTGTTCACAGAGTTTATTTATGTGCCTCGTATGATTTTCACAGCAAACAGCAATTATTTTTCTATACAGCGTTGACAATTTGGTCCTTGAAGAACAGAAGCTGTGTGTTCAATATCATATATGAACTGAATATTTAAATACAGTTTATGTGAATTTCGTTCTGCAAAGGACTAGTAAAAGGAGGCTGATGTACGCCGAAGAGACACGCCGATAAGATGAAGTTTGCCTACACGATAAGCTACCGTTACCAATTGCTATGGGAAGTTCATCTCGGGTACTGAGACACATATGTTAGAAATATAATAACATGGTTACTGGGGATATCGGTTGTGATGTATTAATTAGACTGAACTGGCTCATGACTTTCCCTACTGCAAACTTATTGGCCACGCTGCCAATTTCTAATATGTCACTGTCTCAGCAATTATGCGGCACATTGTGATTCAGAGGTCGCCATCATCTTCCCATTACTTACTTACTTACTCACTCATGGAGCTGAGCCCTTCTGGAGGAGCCGCCAATTCTGCAGCTACTCAAGAATTTCCCAACATTTTATGGAACCAGAAGGTTCATTACCGTGTTCACAAGAGCCCTCCACTGGTCCCTATCCTGAGCCAGACCTATCCAATCCATACCACCCCATCCTTTCTCTCTAAGATGCATTCTAATGTTGTCCATCCACCTACGCCTTGGTCTTCCCTGTGGTCTCTTTCCTTCTGGCTTTCCCACCAATATCCTCTACGCATTCCTCGTCTCCCCCATTCGTGCCATCTTCTCATATTCGTATATTAAAAATATTTCCATTTGGTGACATGGTACAGATATGTTAAGCAGCATTCACTACAGTGCATCTCAGCATATGACTCACTCTTTTCTTCCTTTCGTGGATTATATGTCGACACGTTCAGTATCGAGGTTATATGGTGTCGATGTATTACTGAAGAAAGTTCAGCAGATAATACAGTGTTCTGTTATGTCGAATTCATTTGTTGTAGAAGAAGGTAAAGCTATATTTGTAACAGGCCATGAAGGCGCATAAGGTTGTGAGAAGTCGAGGCTCCCACATTTTCTCCAGATAATCGGTTCACAGATGGCGGTAAGGTTGTCGGCCTTGAGCCGACCGCCCTTTAACCCCCAGGAAGATTCCTGATACTCAATATTCTTAGAGGCTGAGTCGACCCCAGGGCCATAGTACTGCTGGAAGGATTAGGTAAATTGAAAAAATCCACTTCGTCGGGACTCGAAACCGCGACTTTCAGGCTTGTGGCATTTTGTCTCAATAAACTACGCTACTGCGTGCCCAAATTTATTGCGAAACTCTGTTATAATCTTATTATTAGAACAATCTGAAAGTCAGAAATCAGTCCGGTGAGCCCTGAGTTACTCCAGATATTGTAATTATATCTGGAGTTTCGATTACGTTCAGTTTTACACAATTCTACACATTTCTGGCTCTAATCCTGTTCCTTTGTTGATTATGACGCTGATCTAGGAGGATTCAGTCAAGAGGCCCTTGCCTGTAGAACTCACACCAACTCATTCTTCGTCGTGCACCTCTCAACCTCTTTGAGTCCACTGAGCAAGCAAAGTCCTGGCAGGCTTGATACACTTCCTGTATATAGACCGAGTTTATCATGACGTTTCTACTTGGAGACAGGTCTGAAAAATGAATCCAGTCAAAATGATGGAGAAGCGGAAGAGTAGTAATTTAATCATTGCTGAGTTCCCTTGATGAAAAGCAACCCTTCGCCAATTTTCGGGGAGACAGATGCGCGTTGCAGACAATCTGGGAGTAAGATTACCTGAAGAGCTGAAGCCAACAGTGCTTCCTCGTCCTGAGCTTTTAGTAACACGTGATGCACACGGTGATTGCTTACAAATATTGTAGAGAGGGAATATGAGTGCTAATATCGACTGCTATTGCTATGTGTAATAATGTAAGATTTGAGGCTTTCACGGCGGTGACTATGAAGAAAGCAGTCTTCTGGGATTTGGCACCATGTATATGTGGTGTTAACCGACGTTTCGGAGGAACGTATCGCCTCCATCTTCAGGGTAGAAGGAAAAATATAAGAAATCCGCAAGCGAAGAGACCGTGAGAACCGGTAAAAGCAGCTTTTACCGGTTCTCACGGTCTCACCCCAGAAGACTGCTTTCTTAAGTGTAATAAATCTAATTACAATATCTAGTTTTGTTGTCGGTATTCATACCCAGTGAGTGTGTGTTAACATGAGAATCATCATGCTAGTCCTAGTTACAATACACGCATTGATATTTCTACTTTTTTCTTTTTCCTCTTCTTCTTTCTCTTCTTCGCTAACTTTAGTATTGCCATCACCATCAATTTGTTAAGTCTTTTGCGGGCTCAAATCCGAAGACTTAATCAGTTGTCAAAAGTGAAGCAGGTTTCCTTCGCCTATGTAAAAGCTATTGAACTTCTGTCCCTGATTCTAACAGTATAAATATACCGTACGTATTGTTATATAATTTTCTTTCGTGATTTTAGAGTTATTACAATTTGGTAAAATCGAAATCTAATGTAAAAAGGACAAAAGGACATTATAAATGCTGCTTATATTTTCTACAGTTGGTCTGTAATGGATATATATGAATGAATGTACAAGGGGTGGGCCTTCTCGGCCCTTGCACCGTGACCTACCGTGTTCTATTGTACTTGTAATGGATTATATTTAGTTAATAGCGAAAAATGGTAATAAATTTTCAACCGCTGAGTATAGGTTACTAGATATTTTCCATTTTTTTTGGTCCCTTTCACACGAACTTGCCCTACTGCCACTTTGGCGTTTTTAGTAGCAGCATAGTACAATATGTTACTTCCTTCTGCCCTGCATGGCGTCGTAGGGTCTCGAATATGGCATTTACATCCAGATCAAAGTATAACATCTCTTTGCATATAACGCCTTTAGTGTTACCTCAGAAACACCCGCGGGAAACGTACTGCGGAATAAAAACAGGGGACTTTGGCTGTAGTTAAAGTACTGGTTTCGTATTCGTTTTGTCTTTCAGCTTGCTTTAGTGCCGCCAACGTAACTCCAATGCAGACATTTTTATAAACGTAGAAACTGATTATAACTGTGTAGGCCAAATTCATTTTTTTCTATTCACAATTAAAAATACATTCGTTCAGTATGTTCAGCATTATGTGAAAAACATTCGGTTGAATACAATATTTATAATCTGCAGAACTTCACAGTTCAATCCATAGCTGCTTATCTGATCTTCTCGGTTATTTCATTAGAAAACAATGCAATTCAGTGAAGCGTAAAGTTCCACTGCGTCTCACTAGTCGTGACCTCTTGATAATGCAACCAACTCTTTTCATATTTCATCCAATCTCACTGTTTTAGTACCACGTATTCAGTGTTGGTTAGCATAATGCGGCTCAAATGTCCTTTCCGTGGAGCAGATATGCAAAGAAAGAACATGCCTCTGAAATAGGAATAATCACGTTATCTTGGGATAATTATTTTGCGCGAAACGTGTATAACGAATTATCGTCCCAATTTTTTGTTTTAAAAAGGCATGGTTTTGTCACGATCACCGCTTTTTATAAATCTATATTGGAGATGTAAATTCAAATAAAATGGAGTCTATTATTTCAAGTTGATTCTGTGTGAGTTCACATGTCTTATTAATCTTGGTGTTCACTTGTCACAGATAAAAGTATATTGTAAATTAAATATTGGCGATATCCAGAAAAATGGCTGTAGTACAATTTTAGATTTTAATGAAAAATATACTGCATATTATTTGCTAGATATTTTACTGGACCGTTGTTAAAACAAACTGAATCTAGAAACATTTTCGTTGTGATGTACATCGCAATACTAAGTCAGATCGAAAATCCTGTAAATATTTCGTGGTGTGTTAACGAAAGGATAAATGGACGCTCACAATCTGCCTGTAATAATACATAATAAGTTATTTGGAGCAAAGAACATATGAAAGCTAAAATTTCAGAAAATCTTAATACCAAGGGTTAATCTAGAAATGAACCTCTATAATTATTCTCTATAAGAATTCAGTTAGGACACCGGTTTACCTAACTGAGGTTTCTGTGGTTTCCCTCAGTATCTCCAGGCAAATGCTGGAATGGTACTGCCATAGGTCAAAATTGTGTCTTAACAAATATTTTCCGTTTCATTACCATCCTACAACCCGACGCTATACATTCTCGACGCTGAAAGCGTTGTTAAACTGCCCAGAGAAGAGATATCTAGCTCTGACAATGAACAGAAACTCGTTGATTTTATTATTATAATTATATACGTACATTTATCGGTTCAAATTTTTTCCGTATTCGCAAGGAATATGAAGCTTATGGAATCACCCATCCATGTTATTGTGTCCCTTATGAAGATTCAATTCCTAGTTGTTCATAGATATACTTGTGTCTGGGTCAAGTCATGTTTCAGAAAGAAAAATCTTCTTTGTAAATTTAAACTTATTTTCTGCAGAGTCTTGAGTCTAGACGCTTTCGTGGGGGGAATCGATGTAGAAATTAAAGCCCTTTGTACCTCGTCACAGAATACTTTACAGTTCAATATTTAGGCCGTCTGAGCTATGGAAAAGTTCGGAGGAAACTGCTGCCTCCATCATCAGGATACAAATAAAACTTCGAAAGCCCAGAGAGAGCGAATTCCTCTCAAATGTTGAAAATAATTCCCGAAAATGCACGACGTCATTATTCAGAGCACATACATAATTTTCACCCCCTTCAAATCACAATAATATTTTTGTTAATCTCAGACATTTCAATAAATACTTAAATAATGCAGTCCATATAAAACGACTACTACACCGGAGAAACTCTTGTATGTTTATAAACCAAGCATTGAACGTCGGCTGAGAGCATATTACATGCGCTTAATATTACGCATGATTTAAATCATTCAATAGTCATTATGTATCATTGATCGTTAGAAATTCCATCAAGTATTGAGTCCTATAATTAAGTTAAGCAGCAAACTAGAGTAAAAAGACAGAAAAGTAGTTAAACTTTATGTTCTAAAACGAATGAAACTATTCTATACCGAACTTAATTCTGGGTATTTCCATAGACCAAAATGAGAATCAAAATTCTACTCAGAATTACTGGGTATTTGGACTTTTTTCCATCATCAGATTTCTAAAAACTAGAGAATACAACGTTTAGGAAAATGGGTTTGTTTTCTTCCTCAGGTGACTGAAGAGACAGCTACTCTGTTAGATCCCTTAGAAAGGAAAACCTCAAGCAATGGACAAAGTCCAAAAACCCAGAAATTCTGAGTGTTACACATCATCGTCAGAACCTTTTAGAACTCACTTATTCAAATTTGTAATTTCCACAGACACTGCAGAGCCGACGAAGGAACATAAGGTCTTTATGGAAATATATGCTAATGGAAGTCCAGGAAGATGCCGTGTTCTTATTGTACGAATGAGTTTTAAATGGTGAATGTTCATGTAGATTCAAATTTCTCGTAACTTTCACCAAAGAGAATTATTCTTAATGTGATTCAAGTTCATGGCAACTTTTACTAACATTAATTTACTCTCTGACGTTTCTATCGGGTACACCGCCTAAGATACACAATCAAGAAATTGGATGTGTATTATTACAAATGTATTTTAACTGAGAAGCTATAATTCAGTTTAGATACCTCTTATGTGTGTTTTCACGCGTATATACTTATTTGTTTATTTGTTTATTGACAAATAATCTATATTCAATTATTTGCATTCTAAACGTCTTTAAGCATCTGTATGTACATAACTCATCTTTGTTCATACTTTACCCCTACATATCACATATAGTTGGATAATAGCCGTTAAATAAACAAAGGAGCCGAATAAACTTACGTAGAACACCATACCATATACAGACACACCTGTCGTACACAGGTACATATATTCTTACATACACATGACAACTACATCTGCAACTACTGCTATACAATCACTACCTCACTAATATCACTACTAATAATTGAGTCCAATATAATTCTTGTTTATTAACGTGTAAACTTAAGAGCCCAGAGTCTAATTAAAAAGTTAGCACGAGTAGGTAGAAAAAAATAACAAAAACTTACAAAAAATATGACTTAAGACTTTTTATATCATAATAATAATTCCATGAAAGATCGAAGTTATTATTAAGGGGCGAGAAAAGTAAAATAAATATATTTGCACTATACAACCGATTATAAACTCCATATTTACAAATATATGCCATTAATAGAATTTTAATGTAACATGTTACCAGATTTATATTAACTTGTTCCTTAATGTCAGTACTGAATTAATACATTTGAATGCTCAAATGATGAGATGCGTTTGAGTTACATAGGGAATTACCCCCTTCGGCTGGGGATGTTCTGTCTCCACCTACACTACAATTTTAAACCATTCAGTATTTAAATTATATTGGTCAGTGTTACTATATATGTAAACCCTGATGCTTTAATTATACCAAACACATTTTGGATTTTAGAGTTAGACTTTTACATTTCTTTATGTCTGGCTTGCTAGAGCTTGCTACTCAGCCAACGCATGGTTTTAACAGTCCGGCTTGGAAACTTAACATTGGTGCTCTAACTTACTACAAAAATTATAAATATTAATTGTGAATAATTGCACAACAACACAATTTGTGGAGTGAAAGTTTTGTGCGTCTTAAACATACATATATCCAGGCATCTCCGAGGAGTGTTTCACTAGTGAGCGGTCTTCGCTTCTCCGAGTCAGGCATGTATAAATCTCTGAGAGAGCTCGTTCCTTACCGATCGACAGACCCCGACCGTCCTTAAGGCTCTGGTGCGACTAAATACTGTGGCCGACGTCCAACTACACCCTTACATTCCTTATCTCTCCAAGAGGAAAAGAGACTGGGGTGTTACCTGACCTAGTAGTGGTAACTATATGTTTCAGTGGGCATGAAGAGATAATTCGGCGATGTTAGATGTGACAAAGAAGACGACAAGAAGGTGGCAATGTAGTCAACGAGAAACGAAGACGGTAACAAATAGTTATGCCCTTATACGGCGAGAAAGGATAACATACATATATACATGCAATAATAATAACAATTATAACATAATATGATTGCCAGTCACGGTAGCATAGCGGTCTAAGACATGTACTTTCTCCGCACGCTCGGAAGCCGGGATTGTGGGTTCGAATCCCACAAAAGGCATGGATGTTTGGTGTGTGTATGCGTTTATTTTGTGTTTGTGCTGTCCTGTGTTTAGGTAGAGGCCTTATGACGAGCTGATCACTCGTCCAAGGAGTCCTACTGTCTGTAAAATGGTCATGAAACGGAGCAATCAGCCCTGTGCTCCAAAGAGGAGAAAAAAAAGGATATGATTAAGGAGAACGTTCTTGGCTCCGAATAAGTAAACGTCCCTGCAAACATTAGCAACTGATGTACATCTAGCAGAGGGATAATTTTTACACGAGGAGCAGACGCTGAATAAAGAGAAGTTCTGATATACCGAGCAGGAACTCACCAACAATTTCCAAAACGGAAGAACAGAATTTCAAAGCAAGAGAAAAGCAGTAATAAACTCGAGGAAGGAAACGATTCAGACAGAGGGCCGCAAACCTATGCTGGATTCGTTCGAGCTTCTTGGCATCAGTTGACGCAACTGAATTCCACACAACGGACGACTATTCAAGTTTGGATCCAACTAATATAATATATAATCTGTGCATATATTTAAGAAATGAGGTGACGGTAATGCTAAGAACTAGCCCCAACAGGTAATTACAATGAGAACAAATGGTTGTTAACATGGTTATGAAAATGAAGTTTAGTATCTGTAAATATTTTCATGTCTTTAATAGAGTCAGTCCGTGTTATGGATGACTGGCAATATTTATAATCATAGATCAGTACTTTGGTTTTCCTGGAGAAGGATATAACTTTAGTTTTACGGATATTTATCTTCATCGTGTCTGTAGTGCACAAACCTTTTATAGAGTTAACGTCAGACTGCAGTAAATTGTATTCTTGAGGAGTATTTAGGGTTCGATAGATTTTGATATTGTTGGAGTGATCAATTGCGCCACGTAAGTCGTTAATAAACACATTGAAGAAAAGAAGTCCCAGGACAATACATTTAATAATAATATTACCACAATCATGAAAACCACAGCCATCAGCAGTATCACATATTAACGTTCTTATCAATGAAGACATGTTTGGAATAAAAAAGCAGGACCTACTGATGATTTTGGAGAAGGAATCATATGGAAATTCATTAAGCCAGTCATGGAAATAATCTGCTCCTGTATGTGCCGAGGCACATGGATAATCAGGATCCCTGGACATTACTCTCAGGTACAAGAAATTCATTTATGTAAGTGAGAAATCTTATTCAGTACGTGCACTGAATTTCGCTTGCGCAGGATACTCTACAGTGACGGCCTCTGTGAAGATGGTGTAACTTTGGGTTCAATTATGGATGAGGATTGTATCTAGCGTATAATGACTATCACCTTCTCAAGAAGGATATTTATTTATGGAATTAGTTAGTTTCATAAAAAAATTATTAGATTTTATTACAAACATAATTAATTCTTATTGAATCATTTAATTTTATCAAAACAAACACAATATATTAATAAAGTCTACTTGAATGTGTCTCATAATATGACCTATCAGGTTACTCTATAACAAGATGATGAATAATTAAGATAATTAGGTAAAGCATGTCATTTTTACCTGAATATTGCAATGCACCAAATACAATTCTGAGTGAAAATATATATGAGAAATATTTATGTACTTTGAAGCATAAATTTGCATATCTCACATCTAGAATGCTGCAACATTTACCCTGGCGTTCTGCTGACCACAGAGAAATAAACATAGGTAGCATTCTATATATGGATAAATACCGTCTTAAGTGCAACAAATTTTATTGTAGTTTTTACTTCTTTTCCTCCTCCACACTACATGTTTCGGCCCTAAATGGCCATCATCAGGTGTGTATCACTCACGTAGCTGTTACACTGCTTGTTAAAATTTAAAATTACCAGTCTTTCTAATTGTATAAAATCTTTGTTNAGCTTCTCACATTTCGTTCCTTACCTCTCAGAGCCTGAAGACGGTCCTCTAATCTCTTCATGCAAAATTCAAACTGTAGCTACTGGAGCGCGACACCTTCCCTACACATTCAATAGGGTCAGAAGAACATTTCCAACAGCTGCAGTGTGGCTACATTCCCTTCAGAAGAAGGAGTACAGATCCTCAAGAGGGAGTACAAAAAGTCCAGAACTTGATAATGATGATGACCACAATTTAAAAGCGCCCGGGTTTTGATTACATGCACGTTGGATTTCCTAGGTGGAATAGGTTTATAGGGCACACATATTACACGTCTGCAATTTTCAGGAATATACAGCTGTCATTTCTTTTAAACTTAAACCAACAGGCTAATCAATATTTGTCTCATCTCACCCGCTAATATTTTGGTCTCTTACTAAAGGGAGCCATAGTCCTTTTTTGAAAAGTTCTCACAGTTTCATAGCTGGCCTAGAAATTGACTTGTTTTTCTAGAACTCCAAAAACAGAAATCCTACCACTTGAACGTAACTTGAACTCAGGTTATGCCAAGGAATCAGAGGTTCTGTACGTAATTTGGTAACGTGTTAATTCTGTATATTGATGCATTATTAGCCTCCTCCTATTCTTCAGAGTGGAAGGCCTCCAATTGTCTCGTTTCCTTGAATATTTATTCAGTATAACCCCATGAGTTCACCACATCTAGTTCACCTAATCCATCCATCCTACAGTAAGAGGGAACAACTTTACGTGCATATCTTTATCATGATATCTTAATTTTTCCAATTCCACTGTACATACTGATCAGTGTGGAGAAACCTGTGAAGCTTACACACCTTATGGGTATGTACGTCATGGTGGACATTTTTCGGAAGTTCTCTTGTTTGTACCGGACGCGTGGGCTAGTGGAGAATCGGCGTTTTTTGATATCTGCTGCATGCACTGGTCGCTGTTAATGACATATTTAATTTACATTAAACAGATAATAATTCTGAGAGCAATATCGGTCCGGTTACTTCCAATAAAATTAAATTACTTTTGTGCATAAACATCCTATACAATTTTCATTTACATTACTGTATTACAAGCCACTCTGTTATTTTGTTGGCTTCTCGCCACTCATTCCATTTAGTGTGCGTTAGACGGCATCCAGTGAAATACACCGTGAAAGCTGTAGAATTGAATCTGCCGATAGTGGATCACATGTGAGGTTCCATCGCGTAAGGCCACGGAAATCTCAGTCTGAACAGCCTGTGTCCAGTCCTGGATTCGAACCAGTAAACTTAGAATAAAAATAATAGTATTTATACTAAGCTGCGTTTCTGATTAGAACTCTGAATGAAAGTCATCCCTACTGACTTAGCTTATGGCTCTGCGAGGAATGTCCATATGGTATAATGCTTTTATATCCCCTCTTTTCTAGCGTAATATATTTCCAATATAGCTAATAGGATTTTATTATCTGCTGTTTGGTATCATATATCGAAGTAAGAAAAGCTATGAGAGATCACATGCCACAGAATCATAGAGGAAATACTGCCTTGTTTTATAAGTTTCTGCTTTACAACTCAGCTTCATTAGAGTCTGTGTAGCTTTTGTTAGAGTCATTACAATTAAGTACAAGAAGTTTCAGTAAATTGGGAAGTACAGAAAGATATAATCATAACAATCTTCACTTTAAGACCGAGATGGCTGTTTGCTTTCCTTCTTCTGAACAGGGTATAACACAATATCATTGAAGATGGCTCTGTATTCCTCTCCTGTTTTTCCTCCCTCTTCTGACCACTGACTTCTTCGTGTGTTAAGTTCCAAACATTTTATGCCCCAGAGATTCTGCAAAATCTCCCAGATTTTAGTTTCTCACGCCACTTCCTGCCTCCTCTTCCCACGGTCTCCCTTTGTTTCCTCTTTCTCATTCTCATCACACTGTGCAATTCCTCTTCTTTGCATCTTTCTTGCTTCTGCTAGCCTGAGAACTAGCAAGCGGGTTATGTTTTCTGGTTGGCTGACTGGCTGCTGACTCGAAAATGGAGTGGGTTCCTAATGCGATCTGCTCGCTCCACACTGATGCACATCCTTCCCCCCAAACCCTACAACTACGAAGGTCTGCTGCATAACTTCTTTCCCTAGATATGTATGTTTATGAATTATAAGAAACAAAATATTGATTTTATAGTCCCAGAATACTTTAACAAAAAACAAAGTAAAGCAGCGTTCGACATGAAATTTGAGGTTCTAACGGCGATGAATATAAACTGTGTACCGGGATATGACGCCGTTGATACTCGTATGATAGAAGTTTACTTGCTGCCTCAATCTCGGTATACCCCGAAGATGTAAAGGCAGTAATTTCCTTCGAAATGTCATTAATACCTGCCATATTATCCGCCGTCATAATTCACAATAGAGCAAGCGTCAAGACAAAGACATGGCTATATTTTACCTCTGGTAACGACTACTGAAACTAAGAATGTTTCGTTTTGTGGCCAAGTTGTGTGGGACATGGCTAACGTTTCCTGGGCCTCCGCCACGAAATTTAAATATGTATATCGAATCTCAGCACCAGTGGAAATTATTCATCAGGTTCACATTTAAGTCTTTTATCGACAGAGAAAATGCTACATGTACCAGTTTTATAAGAGACTGAATTGACCTACGTGCAATTCCTTTTCCTAGAAACGACCTTGGTGCCTGCAATCCACCAACCACTACAGCGAATGAGCAAGTAAAGAATGTTTTCTGTAGTCTGTACCGCAAACATAGTCATGCATATCTGCATAGCTTTACAGTTATCATTATTTAATTTTAACAAAATATCACAAATATCCTCTTACACGTAAGGAGAGATTATATCAGCTATACGAATTCACTGCCTGTTCAATCATCTAGTCCTGTTTTATGATTCCGTAGTGTAATCCCATTATTAGCAGATCGATGTTTGTTCAGACGCAGTAACTGCAATGTTCTCATATGAAATATAACTTTTAACGTGAGAGGTCCAATTCGACTGGAAGCAATGTAAACCAGATTAAAGTTAGTTTAGTTCTGAACTTGTTAATGGACAAGGAAAACAGAATGAATAACGCGATGCTTACTTATTACATGCGATTATATCAGTGGCCCGAAACTCTTTTCGAGTAACTTCTCCTTCCACTCTGTTACAAGCGGAAATGTCTAAATTTCGAAGATACATGAACAGAGAACAAAAAATGAAATGATAACCGAAATACTAAATCTTAGCGAGAAATATACAAGAACAGAGAATTTGTAAGATTTGAGGNAAGAAATTGTTTATGAAGTAATAACAAGTTTTCTAATCAGACGAAGCACATACATAGTAGATTACTCCAAACGACGTTCGCGAAACGTAAGTTACAATAAGATATGCACATATTTCTTTGTCTCATATTATAATTAATATAATCTTTAAAGTCCTGTTTTGGGTATGAGGGTATTACATTTCTTCAATCTATCTTCTTGTCAGACGTTTCAGGCATCCTTTATCATTGTATTTTAGATTGACGAAGCAACTGCAGAATTCGGTTCTCAGAAATTCATTAAAACTGTTTTAACCATCTCTCATGACGCTTTGTCACGGTATTATTATAACTTCTTAGCAATTGTGTGCCTTCATTATATTTACAATTATCCATACTCCATCCTTCGACCACTCTCATGGAATGTCTCTAATCTTACGCTATGTTCTTTCTTTGCCTATTACTCAACAGAATTATGTAAAGGGGAGTTTCTACGCTTTCCCATAATACGAGCTTTTATAGTTTCGTAGGACTTCAGAATTATATTGAGGTTTTGGCTAATATCATTATATACCTCGTAGCATATGCCACAACCTAATTAACTTTTCAGGCAGCCATTATATTATATAAAACATTTTTCTTTTTAGATTGTCTTCTTCCAAATGCAAATACCCGCCTGTAATTTTTTTCCTAGTGAAAGGAAGATTTCAAACTATAAGCTTTCCTGCTGCTTCTGTTCATGTGTGGGCGTATATTGTTTTATATTTTGAAACAAATGACTTTTTTTTTACAAAGATACGTTAGATTACTGTGTTGTTAGAGCCCATATCAACGTCATACTTTTCAGTTGCTTAACACTGGTCAACCCTGTGTAGTCTGGTCAACTGATAGTATATTTGAAATATGTTAAAAACGTAACAATATTATCGTGGACACAGTGTCTTGTGAGGGAGAGGCGACTCTAGGGTCACTTAATTTTGTAGTTTCAAATGATGGATGGTAAGAGATCTTCTATTAATATTCAACTTCATGTAATAAGTTTTTTTAAACGTAAAATAATAAGCCGATGTCGGTACGAATCTTTTTCTAGCTTTATGTTTGTGAGCGAATTCTAATAGACCACTGGAGCTAAGCGTATGATATATAGCACACACAATATTTCACATAAATAATATTGAGAATAATTACAAATATGGATATTATTTATGGAATCCTCAACGTAGAACACGTGTTAGATAAAGATTATATTAAAATCTTCCCGAAGAATAAAGTAGTTAAGATGAAATTGCGTAGTAAGTTAGTTATAAATTTAATGTAATACAGAAATATATTAATTATGGATTAGACAAACATTCTCGTACAACCACAATTTAATTTGTGGTTTAACTCTAAATAACATTGAAATGGTAATTAGATGGTATGATGTTAGTTACGAGAAAGAACATCTAAAACGAATAAGTGTATTCCTTAAACGCAGGTAATATTATTTTCTATTTATTTATTTACCTATAATTGTTTCTTAATTATGAGAAATGTTCTAGATCTAAGGTAGTTACAGTAATTGACAACATGGGCGGTGCTTGTTGTTCTGGCCGTCAGGTTGCTCAGTACCGAGATCATTACAGAAAAGCTAGATTATATGATACCAGTATCGCTATTTATAACTAATTCTGTCCCAACAATTAGTAAGAGCTTATGTCTGCACATGCCGCTATACGACCATCCTAATATTCCAGTATTCTCTGTTGAAATTCCCTACGAAATCCTGCCACAACATTTCAAAGAGTTTATCCTCCTACTGATTATTTAGGATTAAGTTAAACGTGCGGAACATTTCATCAGCATGGGATGTTTCAATTTAGAGATCTGTTACGAAAAATGCGCTGATAAACCTCTTTATTGTTCGTCATTGTGTTCATAAGCCGTTTGATGCAATGTTTTGTCTCTGACATAAATTTCAACGGTACCATGCTAATTCCTTTGATAGGTATTAATCCATGTTCGATAACAACATACAGATGTATAAAGGACCACGCAGATTTCCCGTATATGTAGCAGCTAAACAAATGCACTGATTATATCATTCATGACCCATATCAGGAATTTAAATGTAGGGGAAACTCAATAAATAAAACACTTCTTTCTTTACTTTCAGGCAACTCACATATAAGGGATCAAATCTACGCTGAAATGGCAGCTTACCATTTTTAGAGAATGTTATTAGGAAAGTCCACTAAATTAAACAGCAAATGGAGGAATCAAAAATTAAGGATTTAAAGAATAGTGTAGTCTCATATACATATAAGGTCCCTGTGAATATTCATTTAAGCCTTCAGTGACTAATACTAAGGTATTTATTTTTTCTACATTTTGGCAAAGAGACGTAAGAATGCCTTCCAATGCTCAATTTTCTAGCCAACATGAACTTTACTGTTAATAATTCAGAAATTATTTTAAATATCCTAAGCGCAATAATAACTCAGTAATTCATTTATTCTCATGAAAGAGGATATGAAAATAGGTAGATATTGCTACGTGACCAAGACGTGGGTTTAAATTGGTAATCGAATTTATTAACAACCTACAGGTCGTAATTAAAATTAATTATTATATTATTGCTGCTTTACACAATTTACAATCTATCCACGCTAATCTCTTCCATCTATCTGCACTAGTTTTCATGGATTTATAACACGGGGACTATAAGAGTCTCACCGAATTACACACTCCAAATATTACACGCAAATAAAGTCTTCTAGTAACACGATATTTCTGCACAGGCCGATTTCTAGTTCTTCTGTATGCCTAGTTCCAGTTCGCTCTGAACTTACAGCTCACAGTTCTTGTTATATAGCCGCGAAACGGATTTGGATCTATAGTAAACACATATCACGTGATCGATATCCAGTCAGTCTATTGGCGCGTTGGTCGGATCTACAAAAACATAGCTACTGCTATTGTTACGTGTTGGACAGTGTTTACAATGCTGTTGCCTCCCAACGCGTTGACCAAATCCGTTACAACATTTCTGTCCCCTCCAGTAAAGCCAATTACTTCTTTTACAGTGTTATGTAAGTCCTTGATTTTAACAACAGTGACCTTGAGGTGGATTGTGTAACCGACAACATAACTAACAGAGTGGGAGAAGAGCTCAATGCTCCCTGCTTTCACGAAGTGTCGGGTGTGTGGAATACCAAGATGTGCTGAGGAGAAAGTATGTTAAGTGTTACACATTTTTGGGCGCCAAGAGATATTTCTCTGTTGATAAAAATCTTATCACATCCTTCCCTTCCGCTGGTGTGTTGTGGTTGCTCAGCTCTCCAGTAGAGCAATTGACTCAGTCACAGGACATGTTTGGATTGGTAGTAAATCGGGAAAAAGGAAAATAACTTTCTTATAACTGAATGAAACACGACTTCAGTCGAAGCAATTTTGTTTTCTTGCTTATTATTTTAAATTAATGTGGTCGATTATGCAGATACAATTATGGTCCAAACTGATTATGTTTCTTTATGTTGTACACGTTATATTTCTAAAATATATCACAATCATTTGAAAAAATACTGGTACTAATATATTTCTGACTCCAACATCGACTTCTGTCTGTCTGCCTTTTCAGATTACTCCTGTTGACTGACTGCCCGCATAACTTAATTTTATCTCAATATAAAATACAATACAATACAACATACAATACTCGAACTAAAAGTACATTATAATTGATAATTTAACATACTTAACACAAAGTGGGTGGATACACGCACCTTGTGCAATCCAATCATCGCGGACATATAACAACATTATAAACAACAGGTATGCTTCCCAAGTTTGCAACCGAATACTTGATGCATTACTTACCTGCAAATCATTGTCACCTGCCTACCGTAGCAATAAATTTAACGTTCCCTAATCCAAATTACAATCATTTAGAATTTCAGATTTTTTTTTTTTACGTTTGTACTACTGAAGGAGTTTCATATCCGGACCTTCCTTAGCTCTAATCCCTCTGCATGTCACAACAGCACGGACCTTATCTAAATCCGTTACCTGCTTAACAATTAGAAATTACTGGGTTTTTGGACTTTTCCCATCGTCCGGTATTTTAGAGAACAGAAAACAATACGTTTCGGAAACAGGATGTGTTTCCAATTTTCTAGAATACCGGACAATGGAAAAAGTCCAAACACCCAGTAATTGTGCGTGTTATACACCATTGTCAAAGCCCTTTAGAATCTACAAGCTTTAGATGTCTCAGGGGTAACTGAACGGGTGTTTTCCTGGCATTAAAGATAAGGTAAATTTATCCCTATGCTTAACTAATTAAGCCATTAAGGTGTATGGTGGAGTGGATGTTTAGACCCACATTTTTCTGACTTCGGCACTAGCTGGAAGTGAGTGGTCAGCTTCACGCCTCGGCCTTCTTACCTCCGGGAAACAGCACCCGGTGCCAACTGGATATGCATACATATATTCATATACGCATACACTAAATTTATACATACATATACACATAATACATGTATATATACGCACACGCACACAAGTACATTTATACAGACGTAAGTAAAGTAAAAAAAAAGTAAAGTTATCCCTGTAACAGGCCGTGAAGGCCCATAGGGTTGTGAGACGTTGAGGATCCCACATTATCTAAACAATCGGCTCAAAGATGACGGTAAGATTGTCAGCCTTACGCGCCGGCCGCGCTTTACTCCCCAGGAAAATTATTTATTTAATTCCTGGTACGCATTTCTGTTAGAGGCTGAGTAAACCCCAGGGCCTAGTGCGGCCGGAAGGATTAGGTCAATTGAAAAAAATCTATTGACATCGGGACTTGAACCCGCGACCTTCCGGCTTGTAGCATAGTACCTTAACCGCAGACGTACGTACAAAAAACATACACATATAAATGCACAGATACATTCATGTGTGTATTTAAATAATAATATACTGTAGGCTCAAGCACACACACAGCAACGTTTTATTAGTAGTAGAGTGACTTTTTTACTTTTTGACTTCTTGAATATTTTGGCGGCCTTACTTGTGTAGGGTGTGTGCGTAGTGGGCAGAGACTGCGTGTACGGTTCGAGCAAGAGAATGTACCGTGATCACACTACATCAGAAGCTCGTGCTATCGCTTTTACTACCTGCCCCCCAAACGCTGTCCACACAACGGCCTACAACGGTATTCCATTATGCTTATTAATTATTTAGACTCTCAAGTTTGCAGCGATGTTCCGACTTGATATTTCGCAGGATTTGTGGCTATCATTAGAAGACGCACACAGCCAAAGAAATATTAGACAGCAGTAGTGTACAACGTATACGTGTATATCGTTGCATTGCACACACACACACACACACACACACACACATATATATGTCATTTTAACAAGTTGACATATGTACACTTCTGGAGTTTATTTATCTTCTCCCTTTATTTAAAACGGCGCTGCTAGTTTTATTACAGAATATCTTTTAGGTGCCTTTTGCAACGATCAGCAAACTACTTTTATCGTATTTTTCTTTGTCTTGCGTCTTTATCTTTCGTTCAGCAATCATATAATAAAATATCACTTAGTAAGAGGTGGTGTTTATTAAATTTTGCAGCATGTCTTTGATTAAATCGTGTCAGTAAAATGCAATTTTTCGTTCAAAATGAGTATATATAGTTCTGACAAAGAGACCCAGCTCAACTCTGTTTCGGAGAACTCTTATAACTTTTAATGACACATACTTTGCGTAATGTACACTTTCTTTATAAGGCATGGTGTAAATTACGAGATGAAATTCCTTGAATAAGTGAGACACGGTCTTTCAGCTCCTCCGCGCTCCCTGACAAATTTTCTCTTAAAGGCAGAGCTGCCGTTTCCAGAGAAAATACTATAGTATTCTGCATGCACTTCACGTGGAAGTAGGACCCTTTAAATATTTCCAATTGTTTGTACCAGAGGTTCTTAACTTTACGTTCCCGACTCGCTGCCTGAAATTCAAGACGCCTCACGTAAACGCCTAAGACTGGTATATCAGTACAACAGTCGTTGTTCAAACATACGAATATCAGGTACACTTGAATGTCGTCTTCTACCTATCAATATATGGTGGATTTCACTCTTAGTTTTCCCATCAGATGATGTCCTAATAATTCTAGTATGTTACGGTGTGGGAACATGTACTTTTGACAGTCAGATTTTTGGATTTGGCAAAGTTAACTATGCAAGCTCCATTATCATTACTAATTGCTTAAAATTCATAAGAGCAGTTAATGCCACACATGCAGGTAACAGACTCTCCTCAGTCCTCCCATATGTATATCAGTTTCATGACATAAGTTTCGTTAAGAACACTGGGGCGACTGAAAATTACAGTCAAGGACAGGGTAGTTAAATTTCTGTCACACAGAAAGGGACATTACATAACTATTTGAGCCGCCGTTGGCTGCCACAGAAGGACTTTCGCCCATGTAGGTTTCTTTTCCTTCAGTTTCGTGATACTTGGTAATTCGGCCACTAATTGGCTTAATGTACCAGTCTCGGATGATAGACGAGTATGGGGTATTTCGTGGAATGAGATTTGGCGGGGAAACAGAAAATCTGGGAGAAATCTGTCACTGCATTCTCCAAATATCCCAGATGATCTGAATTGGAATGGTACCCAGGCCTCCGAGGTAGGAACCCGGCCACTAACCTCCTGACTTACGGCACGGGCGGCCCGTGTAGTTCATTATTATTTGCTGCAGAGAGACTATAGATCAAGAGAAACACACACACACACACAGACATTATTGAACACGTAAAAGTAATCAAGGCTAACGCAGACCATTCCAAAAAATATATATATATTCAATATTCAAATAAATATTTCGGCAATGGTTTTATGCAGTTCTTAGCAAAATTGTGAGTAAAAATTTAATTTCTGTTTCGAGATGCTGGATAAAAGGAAAAAATGGGAGAGTATGACGTTCAGAGACGTGACATGTCCATCTTTCTTCAAATTTATCCAGAAATCCTCGGAAAATGCCATATTTATATTCTTTGCAATACTGAGGTTTAGAAACTTGGGCCATTCTTACACACAATATTCCCACAATTTAAATCCATGTACACTTCACCAGTAAGTATACGTACTTTTTCTTAAGAATGTAATTTTGAACATGGGTTACATATTGTAAAATCCAAAGTCTCGTGTTTGGTATGGAGCCGCAGTTCGTCACAGGCAGCAGAACTGCGAATAAAGTTCAGGCGTTTCTCAGACGCACGTCGGGTGCAGTGTTGTCTCTAATGGAAACTTCACCTTCTCATCAGGTTAACCTGGGCTATGTTCCTAATGGATTTCCTGTCACTCCAGGCAAATTCTCATACACTCGATTAATTATAAAGGCCCATCAACTTGTCGAATATTCAAACAAAAACTCAGGTACAGAAGGAGAGTGAAACACTGTGCACCATAACCTTCCCGATTCATATTTTGAGGAGGATTCGAAGGTGAACATAATTTCAACAACATTTTTATAATTAAGTAAAAATTAAAACAATATTCTGAAGGTTCCTTCATAATATATGGTAATTAACAGTCACGCTGTTTACGTCTCAATAGCGAACTGAACTCGTGACCCGAAGGTTTCGAAGAAGTCGTCACCGAGAGCCAGGCTGTGATTTCATCTGACTCAGTAAATGGAAGACCCTGCCTTATGAAAATCGCTTCCGTCCTCTATGTGAGCATCAGAGCTCCAGAGTTACGCTTTTTTTCCCCCCTGCCACTACAGCCCCAGTGGGCCTAGGCCTACCTCCATGAACTCAGTTCACTTCGGTTTTTCTAGATCTTACACATGCGGTAGGACTCCTTGGGCGGGTGATCAGCTCGTCGTAAGGCCTCTACCTGTACACAAACACAGAAAAACGCACACAAACATCCATGCCCTGAGTGGGATTCGAACCCACGATCCCGGCTTCCGAGCGAGCGAAGACAGTGCATGCCTTAGACCGCTCGGCTACCGTGACCGGCAGAGTTACGCTTACTGCTGTGTAATGCAGATGACAGATTTATTTCTTTTCATAACGCTATTATTAGCAAGTATAAATTAGGTGTAAACATCGTACTCACGAAAAGTTTTTCACTGTGTTGCAGAATACCTGCTCTATATAAACAAAAGGATAACCATCAGTATAACAGTAAGCATTAAGGTCACTGTACGTTCATAACATTGTATTAATGTTTATTATATCGGAAACATAAACACATATAAAACATTATAATGACAAAGTATTTTCTGGGTGAATATATTTCTCGAAGAAATAATTTCTAGGATGAATTTATAGTTTTTATTTTCTTCAATTGGTTTTATCTCTATCACGAAACAAGCAAACAATATAGCAGATAACCATAGTCAATAAAGTTAGGGTAATATGAAAGAAAACTAATGTCTCAGATTGGCCGCGCCATGGCTCAAGCGGTTAGTCGCTGGCTTCCGATCGTGGCGGTTCGTGTTCGATCCTGGGTCTGGTCAAGTGGGATTTGTGGTGGACAAAGTGGCGCTGGGGCAGGTTTTCTCCGAGTACTTCGGTTTCCCCTGCCAATCTTCATTCCACCACTTGCTCCACAATCACCCTCACCTATCATCTGGGGCTGGTACATACAATAGACCAGAAGTGGCCGCAGTACAAGGGACTTAGTCCCACCCCACTAGCAATAAAATAAAAGTCTCAGATTAATTTTATTACGTTTCTTCCAGATCTGCACATAAGAGATTTTTATGACGAAGCAGTGTATTTTGAGCGATAACAACTGGTTTCATCTACTGAGCCATGTTTTCTACTCGGGTGGTTCGGGAGTAGTGCCTCCTTGCCTGGAATCTTCCCCTCCTCTGAAAGACATCTTGAAGGTGAGTGCACAGGCAGGACAAATTGGTGCAGCGAAAGAAAAAAAACTCACTGGAATCAACGGTCCAGAATGACGACTTCTGGGAAGTAAAGAGACGCAAGGTACTTCACAGACAGCCAAGAAGTCGTCTAAATAAGACCCAACATCCGTAGCTGTCAAGCTGCCTCCAAAATCAGTGTTAATTCGCAATTTCTTCGCACCTGTCAGAACTGCTGACATGGACATGGAGAGTACTGAAGCAGAGAATAGACAACCGGAGCAGGAGGCTCCAAGAACACCAGGCATGCTGCCACCGATTTTGATGAATTCTACCACAAACCTCATTCGAATCAAAAGAGACTTAAAACACAATGTAAAAGGAAGGTACGAGTCCCAAATACACATAATGGAACCCCTATCATAATGAAAGAAAAGGCAGATTATTCAGCAATGAAATATACGTATTACATGGAGAAAAATAATCTCCACCATTTTACATTCGCCCCAAATTCGGAAATACCTATAAAGGCAGTAATCCATCAGCTTCCTCCAGACATTTCCATCAGCCTTGAGGACTTGGGTTTCAACGTCATCAACGTGAGGCAAATGATGACCACTAGAAGAGCACTCAAAGGACAAACTCATGTGGAAACCCTCTCTTTATTTCTTATTACCTCAGGAAGAAACAGAAAATCTCAAGATATATTCAATTTTAAGAGCCCTAACTATATTAACATCAAGGTCAGAGCCCAGACTGGCCTCACGTAGTTTTATTTGTGCGTTAGTTCGATAAACTCTGTGGTTCAGTCATTGTGAGAAGTTTGTAACTGAAGCCGGGAACAGTTCGGGAAGTCAGAGGAAGAGAAACGTTTGCCGTTGAAAGCCGCTACCAAGTAACGTCCAGTGAAGACATGTGACAAGAACTATTAATCTCTGTATGGATTTGAAGAGAGCATGAATTAGTGAAACTGTCTGTAGCTACTTGTACATAGTTACGAATTTAAGATTAAAATAAATTCGATTACCCAATCAAAAACCCGCCTACAGCGACTAAAATCATGAAAATTTAATTAATTGTACGGGCTTGTACTGCTCCATTTATTGTTGCTGTATGGGGTAACATTGCGACCTGGTTTGTTTCGCAATATTATGTGGGTTTTGGCGAGTTTCTAAGGTCTGGGGTAGACAGACGGCTCCGTGTGATTTCGTTATTTGCTTTTCTGTGTGGACCAACCAAGGTGGTAGAGGTCATAGCTTTGCAGTTGTTGCAAAGGCTTATTCATGGTCAGAGTCATTATATATATATATATGCTATCGTTATTGTTGTATGTCACTTTTTTATCTGATTATTATTAAATATGTTCTTTTTGAGATTCCGACTTTTCTTGGCAAAGGTTGAAGATTCGACACTCCACCCGACTTGGGGAGTATTGTGAACAAGACAGTGGAAACAGGGATGACTGCAGCTACCTTCACCAAAGTAGAGAGTAGGTAGAAGAGGGGAGTAGCTGCTAACTATAATGTTAGAATAATATGTTTAATTAAAAAAACGACTTGTTTCATAAATATCCATGAAAAAATTAAATTAGATGTGCTGAGTAATTAGATAATTCAGAGAATCAATATTTCCACTATTCCACACTCCGAGCGTTTCTTTTCTTACATATAACCTGAAAGTTGGTAACTATTAACGTGTCAATACATTTTTATACAAAATTTCTAGACTCGTTAATAATCTCTCTGCATAACATTTTAGCATTCCATGCTGAGTTGCCATTTTCAACATGGAACGAAAAGCTGAAAATTAAGCTGACAATTTTCTACACTGCCCAAGCAAATGACCTTAACAAAAGTCGCATAGTATATTTATTATTATAGAAAATTACAAGCTCCTATGTAAGGTGACGATGGCAATACCTCCAGCTCAAATCTTCGCATGACCGCCTCGCTGCTACTGAATATATGACAGTAACAATCTGTGAAGTCTCAAAATATTCGGCAACAGGTCCAAAAGAATGAAACTGAGACATGATGTAAATCGTTTTTCTTCATAAAAGAAAAACAAAAGTAACTAAAATGGTACGTATGCGGATAACTTCAAGCAGATATTCTTGTTAAACAGCAATGCATGAAGTCCAGCAAGAAAAAGCCGGAATCCGCGCCGTTTTCACTTGTACCGTGAACTCTGCAGAGCAGTTTCCGTCCCATGAATATCGATTTCGGGCACGTTCAGTCCCTGATGGGGTCGGTCTCAGGTTCACTCGGCGTGGCTGTTCCTAGGATCCTTATCCGATGACAAGATGTAGGTTCGCGGGGAAACATTGGTTCTCTTGGGCTAGAACAGAAGCATGTCGGTTTATCGTGAAGGCAGATCGTTTGAAATAGAGCCAAACTAACCAGCCCTCGGCTAACACCCACATGCTATTTGCAGCCCTGCACTGCCTACTCTGCTGCAATAGTAACAGCACATCACAGGGGTCTTACCCGGATTCTGTCTGAGTTATTCTTTTTCTGGTGTTCCCAGCCTCAACTGAAGAAACATTTTTGCTTATCAAAAAAAAAGTTTCACAATTACTGGTATTTGAAAGGTGCAATGATATTCAGACTCTATTTAAATGAAACCACTCGAAGATATTCATTCTCTAGTATTCTCTTAGAAATCTGGAATCAAAGCTGGTAAATTTGACGCACGAAAAAAGTAGTTTTAAAAACAATAACTGTTTCCATTTCGAAGCTACTGAAGGCTTACATCTAATCCTTAATCAGTAAATGTTACAAATATCTTATCAGTATATGAGCCAGAAGAAAACGCCAATAAAGAATATAGTATCTTGATGACATCGGCATTACGTCAGAATATCATTTATTGAATTATATAAAACTTCAGTAATTAATATTTACATAATAAGCCCCTGATCTTTACCTTAGAAATGCAACCAGTTGCACTGGTTTCTGAATTTTGAGTTATATTAACTGAATTCGCGTCCTTTTTTTTCTTCTCGAAGCTGGAACTCAATGCGTAACTTCGTCTTTCGGGAATCCGTCGCGAAGAACGCTGAAGGTTTTCCAGATTCCAACCCCCCCCCCAGTTATTAATCCTGAAGATGGGAACTGTAATATTTGCTGAAAGGCTGGAAAACTCTGGCATTCCAATCGACGTACTCCTGAAAGCCGAAGCTGGATTATGCTTGTCTTTAGTTCATGCACATTATATATATTATTTGTAGTCAGCTTTTGTCCTAGTGATGATCCTTTTTGCATAACATTCTCACCGAGTGCCAACAAACTGTAACTTTAATTGTATTTAAATCCTCAAATGAATGTTTCAAAACACTTCTAATACCGAGATTTCATATTCTCACGGCAGTGAGTGTGAAGACAAATACCTTTTTGGATACTATATCGTGTAGTTGGAAGTTTAGCGACGTTTACTGCCTCCATGTTCGAGTGGAATATTAAGCCAAGTGTGTAGGAAATATCTGCTTCTCGTTTGATTGTCTGTTTGTTCGGCGTAACCTTTGACCCTGAAAATGGAGGCAGTATTTATCTCTGAAACTTCGGGAAACATCTGCTAAACTACTCGTAGATAACATCACACCTTAAAAGACTGCACTCTTCTCTTTCAATATCATTAAATATATTCGTTAAAGGTTCACATAATTTTGGAATAACCTGAGAGTGTAGGCATAGTAATAAACTGTTATGAATATATTTACAGTTAGTCGGATTAAAGTGAATAATCATCATTATCATCATAATTCAAAAGTTGACATATAACCAAACACAAGCAAATTCGTGTAGGAAATTTTGAATACATTTGAGAATGCCTCGGCCCCATAATTACAAACGAAACGCCTTATCAAGTGGATAATGATGATAAGATAGCTTACTTACTTACTCATGGAGCTGAGCATTTCTGGAGGAGCCGCGAATGCTGCAGCTACTCAAGAATTTCCCAGCATTTTATGGAACCAAAAGGTTCATTACCGTGTTCACAAGAGCCCTCCACTAGTCCCTATCCTGAGCCAAAGTAATCCAATCCATACCATCCCATCCTATCTCTCTAAGATCCATTTTAATATTGTCCATCCACCTACGCCTTGGTCTTCCCAGTGGTCTCTTTCTTTCGGGCTTTCCCACCAATATCCTAGACGCATTCCTCGTCTCCCTTATTCGTGCTACACGCCCTGCCCACCTCATCCTCCTTGACTTTATCATTCTAATTATACTCGGGGAAGAGCACAAGTTATGAAGCTCGTCATTGTGCAGTATTCTCCAACCTCCTAGCTACCTCAGAAAATTGTATTCATTAAGTCCGAAAAAATTATATTATAATTAAAGAAGCTGCGTCCGTCATGACGCGATTTCAGGTTGCGAATTAGGAGAGGGTCAACAGATATGGAGGCTAATTGTGAATATAACGAATAAGCAGACCTCAACCTTCATCGGTGGGTTGCCATTTGCTTTCGAGAGTGGGAGTGTTGTTACCAACCCTAAACAACAAAATGTTTTGTGCTATAAAACTTTACAGCGATTTCGATGTTGGGCAGGCTGAATTAGCCGGCTTTTCATGAACATGAAAGCGGAACGAACTCCCGTAACGTTTTGCTTTGGCCCCAAATATTTTCGAATGATAATTTACACGACACAATTTTTCACTACGTTGCTCTTTCGACAAAAGCGTTCAGTAATGAATAACGGTTACATGACAATAATTTCATTTGTTCGCACGTTCTGATCAGAAGGCAGTTTGGCATATTTTCCGCCACTTGTCTGTTTACAGGTCTAATAATATTTCGCTTCCTGGAAGAAGTCTTCTGGTGTAATGATTCCCCAGCACATATAATTCAAATTTTCACAATATCCAACACCACATATTCATTTAAACAATAAAGTTGTCTCATCATTTTCCTTCCAGTACCTTCAACCTTCTCCAAATGAATTTATAATGAAAGCTGACATGAAATTGTAGGCGGGCTACAGGTTTATTAAAGCGTTTAAACCTCCGATTAAAATGTTTATTTTAACCCAAAATCAAAATATGGGATTTTATATTAATTTCTTTCATGATCAAGCAAAATGAGATGTCGAAACTTATGTTTTGTATATTACTTACATAAAAAGAAGAAGGAAAGTTTAGCAATTTTTTTTCTCTGCAGCAATATCGAGGGCAAGATTGGCTGAACCAGAGTTACTGTTTATCAAGTAAAGAATACGAATCGACCGCGCACGTCTTTCATCTGCAGATACGGAGCGTAGCCACAAGGACATCAATAGATTTCGGCCGGTGTTTCCTTTTCTTTTGGATCAAAGTCTCGAAGAAAATATTCTGTGCTGGGGGAAATCCATCCTAAAGAATCTAAATTAAAATCTCGTTCTATTCCATGATCCAAAGTACAGAAACATAAAGAAGGAAAGAAAGCACGAGAGAACATATGGGCGACATAAAAGTGCTTTTGTAACCATGTTAAACTGCAGTCCGCCCATTTTCAGCAACAAAAAAAAATACTTTATACATGTAACCTATTGGATCTGTTGGATCTAAGAGAAAAAAGGAAAATAAATTTATATAAAATTGTATTATGCGAACCTACATAGTTTATATTGTTCTTCAAATTTAATTATAGTTAGATAGCACGAATGGGAGAAATGAGAATTCCATAAAACATTTCAGTCGGAAAAGTTGATGGAAAGAGCCTATTCGGAAGATATATTCTTAAGGATAATAGGAAGAAGGGTTATAAGGTAACAGGATATGAGGGCGTATCACAGATTGAATAAGTTCAAGTCCTTTGTTAGAGCCATGTGAACATGTCAGTGAAATTTTGGCTTCCAAAAGAACGCCGCCGAATTTCTTGACTAGCTGAGCGATTCTCAGTTTCTCAAGAACGTTTCTGCTGTAACTTGATCCAGCGACGTTCTGCTCAGATATTCTCAGCTGACCCGTCCACAGCATTGTCAGTTTGGGCATTCAACTATGTAGTTATATGTTTTAACCTCCCATACCTTAAAATCCTCATCAGAATTCTTTGCTCCATTACGCAAGGAAGCAATGTGAGGTAGTGCAGTGCGATTAGGCAACACAAAAGTGAACTTCTCATGGGATTCTACCGAAGAGACCTTACAAGTAGAGGTAGAGGGTGCTAAAACCAATGTCAGACTTTGTAATAAGACGACATATTTACCTTCCTTTCCTTTCTTATTGTTTGTAGGAAGAAGAGTCCGGAATCTGGAGTCGAACGGAATTCTAACAGCAATAGAAGAGTTCACGAATGGTAAGAAAGATCTATTTTTTTTTAAATACACAATTGTTGTACATTTTGCACTTGATAGCTCAATTGTCACACTTACGAAAATTACTTGAATTCTACATGAAGAACATATAATTTTAATTGCCTGATCCCAATGTTTTCAGAGTCGACATGGTAATATATTACATTCAAGCTTTGTAAGCCATTATCGAAAATACCAATTATAGGTAGCTGAAATGATTTCTTCATCAACTGTATACCATGATCTGGACACAAATATTCGTATACATTCTTACACATATTTTTAAATATTTGGTGTGTGTGAATTCATAAAAGCTGCAAGGAAGGATATAACATTTAAGAAGTGTGACATAACGTTAAATATACTTCATAGCAAGTACTTTGCTGAATTGTACTTAGTTCCAAACCTACTCATATGCGTACGCTCTGTTATTACTACAGAACTTAAATATTGTGGCACTGATAAATACAGTGCGTACAATCAAGTGCGCGCCGCGCATCCGTTCTGCGGTGGTATGACTCACGGCAAATTGCAGCCGCGGCGCGCACTTGATTGTACGCACTGTATAATCCCAAAATCTGTTTCATTATTCCAGTAAAGATAAAAGGCAAAGTTCTCCCTATGCTTAACTAACTAAGCACTACGCCATTAAGGCGTATGGGGAAGTGGCGGTACAGATGCATATTTTCTTGATCTCCGCACAAGCTGGAGGTGAGTGGTCAGCTTCACGCCCCGGCTGCTTTACTCCACTCATCCTGTCCATTGGAGAGGAGGTTCAGTGACCCCAGAGCCGGTCTAGACGACGTAGAGAAGAAAAAAAGGTTTGACCATATCGGGATTCGAACTCCAACATCTCGGTCGTCCGGTTCGTTGCCAGTCGCCATACCGACTGCGCTATCCCGGCTCTCTTCATTAGTCCAGTGTTGGTAAAAAATTCCTCTTTCATAGTTAAGCAAGATCATAGGATTTTCATAAAATAGTTTTACAACAATAAAGATCTTTCGAAAAAGCCACCGAGAAAGATCTATTTCTGTGTCTGAGAACAGAGTAGAAGTAGTATGGCGTCAGATATGGGGTGATCGTTGCGTAGTGGCAAATTAACCCTTTAGATCACACTTCCTACTGTACTTTCCACCTGCTCAACATTAATGAAATCTGCATGTTCTACCGAAACGTTAGTAAATTTCTCCCACAGCATACGGCATCACAGCCCAGAAGACCAATTGTTGTAAATGTTAAATTTCATACGAAATGTCGTGGTTTACATTATTTTAAGTCTTCAGTGTTGTAATTTAGTTTAGATATATTGCTGTTAGATGGAAGTATTAGGTTCCAGTTCCACGGCTGTTACTACATTCCAGATACGAGCTAATATACACGTATATGTATTACCATACATTAAAGGGATATAGGAAATCAAACGTTGAATAGTTGTTAAACAGGGACAGCTACTTAAACATGAATGTACATTAAAATTAAAGTAATTTTCAGGCATCTGCCTGTTGTTATTAGAAGGAAGAAACCTATATAAAACGTAAAGAATTATAATTATTATTTGAATATCACAGGAATGTCCCTTACGTTCCTGTGAAATAAATAAGAAATGCATGCAAGATTTTTGAAGGACACTTCAGAAGAAATATGTGAGATAAACCCTAGTTGTGAAAATAATATTAAAGTGGGTCATAAATAAATAGGGCGTAAAAATGTAGAATGGATTCATGTGTTTTAGGATAGGGCCCATTGGCGGACTCGTATGAATAAAAAAATTAATTTGCGGGTCCCATAAAAGGTTAGGGATTCTTTGCCCATCTGAGCAGTTATCGGATTCCCGGGAAGAGTTCCCTTCATGAATGTAGTTACAGGCGTCATCTTCATGTATGCATTCACTGTTTGCCCCTAGCAGCACATTACGTAACTCAAAATTGGCGCTTTACTTTGCATTCTACACGTTGCTATTAATGTGTTTGTTTCAAATTGCCATGAAGTAATTCTAAGAAAAACGTTTGCATCAATATTCCGTATAATGGTCCCCTTGTTATGCACAAGGAGAGGGGGTTGGCAGATCATCTCAAATTTTAATGTGAGCACGAAAAGAGCTGAACGATTCCAATAGTTCCTCTTTCACCTTATGGAGGCTCCCTGAGGCGCCTTTATGCCTTGATCCAGTGCAGCAGTGATCTCTGACTCCAGACTAGAGGCAGGGCATCACTTAGACCCCCCCCCCCCCTTCGCCGAAACCAACGGCCTACTGGAGCAATGAATAAAAGATAGCCTCGTGCACTAAAACAAAGTATCGGGGACCCCTGATGTCTTCATCTGCGAACCCGAATTTTGATCGACTCAACAGTTTTTTTCTCCTCCTGAAACGTGGATACTCTTGGGGCAACAACGGGAAGAAACTTCTTTTCCAATTCAAATATTCTATCCGATCCCTCTCATCTTGTTCAGCATATTTCTCTCGTGCGCATTCACTAGGTACTGTTCTAATACAGTGATATTATATCCGTTGGATGCAAACCAGAAGAACTGCCTTATACAAACGCGGTAATAATATTCGTAAGGTTCAATTTCCAAGGCACAGTATACATGCATGAAACACCTGCAACGTTAATAGCATTACTCCAGTTGTTAAGGAGGCTGAAGCGCCTACTCTTCTTGTGGTATTCGGCTCTGTGGTCGCCCAGCCGGTTCTCGCTTTACATATAGACCTTCACGTGTCAATATAGCAGCACCTCATTGCTCTATTTCAAACTACAACTCCTCTACAGACTGTCATTCCATTTGTTAACTCCATGGAGATAAGTTTTCTCGTGAAACCACTTGTCGCTCAGCTACTTATGAATTTCTCTATATTTTATGGAGCCCGAAGGTTCATTTCCGTGTTCACAAGAGCCTTCCACTGTGCCCTACCTTGACGCAGGTCACTCCTCTTCATACCACCCCATCATATCCCTCTAATAACCATCTTATTAATTACTTCCACCTACGTCTTCCTCTTCCTAGTGGTCTCTTTCCTTCTGCTTTTCAAACTAACATCCTATAAACATTACTCTTCTCCCTCATTCATGCTACATGCCCTGCTCATCTCATTCACCTTGACTTGAATATTCTAATTATACTTCCGAAGACTGCAAGTTATGAAGCTCATCATTATGCAGTTTTCCTCAGTCTCCAACAATTTCATCTCTCATTGTTCCAGATATTCTCCTCAGCAACCTGTTCTCAAACAATCTCATGCTCTCCCTCCCTGAATGACAAAGACCAAGTTCCTCACTCTTAAAACACCACAGGCAAAATTACGATTTTGCATATTCTAATTTTAACGTTTTTAGTCTGAATTGGTAGCAAGCATTCTTCGGAATCAAACTGATTGTAATTCTTTCCTGAATCAATATCCGATTTGTTACTGTCGTGCCCCAGTATGCGAATCCCTTGGCATCCGGTTTGTTCCATGAATCCTTACTTCAGCATCTCCTGCCCATCTGCATTGGAGGGCTCTTAGGCACACAGCAAAGATTAATGAATTACGGTACCTAACACATTAGCATTTTCACACAAGGATATAAATATCCTTGGTCGGATAAAAAGGTATCATACACGTAGATGTTGTAGTAATAGTCGAAATGTTTCCTACAGAAGGTTAGAACTATTTTTATTGCTATTGGGGTGGGACTAAGTCCCTTGTACTGCGGCCACTTCTGGCCTACTGTACCAGCCCCAGATGATAGGTGAGGGTGATTGTGGAATAATTGGTGGAATGAAGATTGGCAGGGTAAACCGAAGTACTCGGAGAAAACCTGACACAGCGCCACTTTGTCCACCACAAACCTCGCTTGACCAGACCCGGGATCGAACCCGGGCAGCCGCGATGGGAAGCCAGCGACTAACCGCTTGAGCTATGGCGCGGCCGATGTTATCCTTGTGTTAAGAGAGGGAGCTTGCAAGAAGGTTCAGAAGTGCAGACAGTAGTAAGTTCATCTACATTTCTTTCAGTAACAATAACAGAGAAATTAAAGAATTTTCTTTAATTTCCTTCTGGAATATTTTCTTTATGCGTAGACCTATATTTTCCTTCTAGATTTGCCACTTAAGGAAAATGTACTGTAGGGAAAAGGAAACACCTATACTACCCAATACGCCACTTTCAGGGTCTGAGGTACCGATAATTTATGCTTACATTTATTGTTTAACACACATTCATAGGCGGATATGTATGATTTTGATAGGGTGAATAGATCTGCAACAGTGTTATAAAGCGTAAGGACTCGGCGGCCAACCACAACGTTTGGCCATGTTTAAAGCAAAACCTGCTGGTATGCAGAACTCATGTTTGCCTTGTGTAACAGATTCTGCCACTCAACATGAATGCACATTCTCCGGTTCAGGAGGATTTCGTGTTCCTAATTGCTTAATTTAATTGTTCTTTCCAGCTGAAAAAATTGTATAAATGAAGAGTTTTATCATCTGGTGTATAACACAGTTCATCTCATATAAGACAACCGATGCTTCGGAGAAATATATCGCCTTCATCTTCAGGGTTTAAGAATTAGCCAAGCAAGGAAGCAGTGCGTAGCAGGTAGAAAGTACAGCAATTGGCCTGTAACTCTGGTTATCCTAGTCCTGTCTCCTTCTGGAACGCTCGGTTGTGTGGGATATCTAATGGGAAGGGGCAAGTTATTCTTGTACTCCTGTTGATTCATTCCGTCCTATGGGCGAGCAAGCGGGAACTGACTTCTTGTCTTACTTTGTCCACTTCTTTCCTATAAACGGGAATTTCGATAAGCACATTGCTGTGCTTGCTACCTGCTTCACCCTGGTGTCTTGCCTCATTTATTCATTGACCATGAATATGGAGGCGAGATATTCCTCCGAAATGTCACTTTAATTTCAAGAAACTACACGCCATTATATCGCACCTCTGTGAGAACCTGAAATCCTATTACAAAGAAATATTGTGAAGGATCATTTTGAAAGATGTGGAAAGAGACGTTCATGGCCTATTTTTCCAGAGAAACTAAGAGCAATCATGAAATTCCTCAGACGTAATATTCTGCTTCCTGGACAATTTCGAATAAAGTAGGAGAGGCAAACAGTCAACCAGGCGTGTAGGATCGTCTTCATCCCTCTTCACCTCCATTCACAGCCGACAGCCATGTCTGATATTCTCGTTATTATGTCAAGGTCATATTTGGAGGAAATAAGTATCGTTCCAAAGCCTGAGTAATTCTGTTGTCTGTCAGAGTGAGATTTCTTAAGGTAAAATTTCGATCTGCCTTTGTAATTCCGCAGAACTGGGCAGACGCTTAACTGGATGAGCAATTTTGGCAAGCATCAGAATGAAACTGGAGGCGATCGTGAAAATCTGAAGTACAAGACCTTCCAAGGAAATGTTTCTACAGGAAAATAGTTGTCATCTCAGGCGACGTTACGCTGTTTTGTTTCATCTTGTTTCTTTACATTACTACAAATAATAGCGTTTCGACTATGTTCAATCTCCTTGATTGGTAATCTCTACAAAGCACAAAATCTTAAATGTGCAATTCAATTTTGTGGACGAGTCAGGACAAGGGTTTTTCGGACCATGCAGAGAAAAACAGCACCCTAAAAATTTAATGAGTAGTGTGAGCGAAGATTTATTTAGCGTTTTGTAAGATAGGGGATTCCAGGGTAACGGGGGGGGGATGATCCCTTGAATGCCTACATATATCAGGAGTAGGCTTGCAGAAGGTTTCAAGTAGTAAGAAACTTCTAGCAGAATAAATGTTTTATAATAACTGATAAGAAGGAAGCAAACTTCCGGTCCATTGATTAGTCTCGTTCAAGATGAAACCTTCCTTAATAGGACTGGAGCAACGACAGATGTATTCGCTACGTTCTTCCTCCTCTTCCAGTTACGTATACAGATACGCTAGTTTGACTTGCGTCTTACAGCGACGCTATGCATAATTTATCTGACGGCGCTCCATCCACCCCTCACATTGTAAAGCATATTACAATGTAATATATTATTACCACGACAGACATTCCCCTCATAACTTAATTGCGCTGGAGTGGATTCATTTCAAGACAACTAGTTCGGGAGGAGATGGCACCGGTTTGATTCTCAACAGAGTTACTGGGATATGCTCCATCAGCAAGATTACAGAACTGACCTAAGTCATCTAGTTCTGTGGATGCCAACTACGAGTTAGCAGAAACGTAGATACCTTCTCTAGTGGAGTGTTGTGGGCGTTTTTTGAACGAAATATTTGCATAAGATAACGGCAGTGTGCTCTACATTTCTAAGGATTCCGAAATAAAAGATTAGTGTATGTCTCGCATCTTATTCGTACATTGCGTGCGTCCGTTCCTCCACAATGCTCGAAGAATTAATCGACAAACGTGAAGAAGCTCGATAGGATCATGCAAGTCTATTAGCCCAATCTAACGTTCACTATAGGAACTAAAGGAACGTATATCACCAGTACAGAAACACACAATTAATTCTCTAACAATACTAGAATTTTATGATCGAAGGTATTTTGTACTCTCAGAACATTTCGTTCTTTCATTCATGCTATGAGGCTCCTGTGACTGAGGAAGTACACGATGCACCTCAGTTAGGACATAGAATCGTCGTTTTGAATTCCTGAATACTTCTCCGAAGGCTAGGGTTTCAATGGCTTCAATGTTACGTAAGACTCTACACGGAACATACGGAAATTTGTTGAACTTTTCATCCAATATTAAGCTCCCTTAATATAAAAATAAACAAACTGAACCAAGCGCTAAGGCTTCTGAATTGTATTCGGGAGAGATACCCTTCTCGAATCCCGGCCGGTACACCCACTATCCTGTGTTCTTTTTGGCATTCCTCATTTCGTTCTGGCAGATTCCTTGTTTGTAACTCAAGTTTGGACATGACCGTATCATTCAACAATTCATTATTCTCTATCATCCAATCATTCGCCGCCTTTCAGCCAGAGATGCGTCTTTACGTTACTGTAAGCAAATGCAGTATGTGAACACACGCTGACTTCGGCTCTTTCTCCGACTGACTCATTTCAATCTTTCCTTTTTCTTTTCCCATAATTTGGTGTTTCATAGCATACATAATTCGGCCATGCCATAGCTCTAGCGGTTAATTTCTGTGAAGTTGTGCAGTTCGTTAGAAATTTACTGAAGCTTCGGAGGAACGTATTTCCTCCAAATTCATAAGGGCTCTGAAGATGGAGCCCTATTATTCATCCGAAACGTCTGTACATTTCTACCATACTGCATGACGTTCCATACCAGAACATAATATTCTTCATAGCCATTGCAATGAGAACCTAGAATCTCACTTATTTAACACTGAAGTGTTATATCGTGTGGGACACAAGGGTAGGTGGTCAATTGAAATTAGGCTTTCAACGAATTATATGGCATCACATCCCAAAAGAAAGCAATTTTCACAACTAGAGCTATGAGAATCTCTAATCCTTCTTTGGAGTTTCTTTCCGTAAGGGTATATTGTCACTCATAAGGGAGACTATAGACGGGATTTGGATTTCTGAGTGACTGTATGGACTACTCATTCACATGACTAGGAATTACAAACAATTACAGCACCACCGCTAACCTCCGCAATTTACAAATCACCAGAGAACACGCTAAGATTTTCCAACATGCTTTGTCTGCATCGGTCGTTTGCTGGTAACGGCTTCTAACAATGACTATTTTCAGCTTCCGCACTAAAGTTCTCCCTGAATGGTGACTCCTTTCCAACCGTCGATTTTCTTCAAAGGCTCCCGTACAGAACTCGCTTGGTTGTCCCAAATATACTTCCTTATAACTCGGCACGGATCCCGCAGACAACACAGTTCACTCTCGCATGCTGTTTCTGCGGGAATGTGTTCGCGTCAGCCAGCAATAGGGTTGCGTAAATCCATTTATTAAGAATCCGCTGCCCCAGCAACGGGCGTTGTTTCGTGACCGTTAACCAGCAACGAGTCTATATGCTACAATGTAACGTGTAGAGTCGAATTTAGTGACAAGAGTGAATGATAAATTGAGAAGTATATAGAAAAATTCTGTTATGGAGTACAGTAAGGTACGTTCCAACGTTCGCTAACTAAGTAAAACACGAATATGCTCTCTCAGAAAAACAGCCCTTCATGCAGAGAATCGAAATCAGGACCCCCCAAGCATGAAGCAGAAATACCAGCAACTCAGCCGTGATGTTCGATCAATTTATGTAACAATACGATGTTACTCCATGTGCTTTCTATGGTAAGAAATCTGTCAGTGATGCTATTCAATATGTAAGACATGTATGTTTGCATGCTCCAACGAATAAGCGAAAAGAAAAATGGAAGCTGAGCTTATGGTGGGAGTTGGTTGTCGCAGTGTTTTCCCATTGCACTGCCCTGCCCTGGTTGCTTGTAGCTTGATTCAACACATGACCTTGAGCAGGGAATCACCGGCAACTGTTATTTATCTACAGCACAAATTCTGAAAGGGAATGTAAAGTGTGAAAGACAAAACTACTGCTTAAAGTATCGAAAATATTCTAATTCTTCATGCACAGCTATTTGGGCGGAGAAATTTTGCCGAGGATTATTGTATTTGACTGGAATTTGAATTTCTAATCTTTAATTAACTTGTGAATATAATTGAAAATTGTTAATTCAACTGTTATTCCTTCCGTAAAGATTTAGCTACTATAGTGTAAATACAGACACTGACAACAAAAAAGATATCCGAAATAGGAACATGTTTCTTTCCATTAGACTGCAGAGCAGTCTATTCTAAGCATCATTCTTTTGAATATATTTTAGTGGTTAATTTAGGTAACGGCTTACATGAACGTTCAGATATATCTTGGGCGACTATTGAGTTCTGTGACAGAAGTAGATAAAAGTCTATACCGATCTACATTGTGGGTGTTAAAAATGCGTGAAAGTATACGTCCACTCCCTTACACGTCTTCACTGACTGGCACTTAAATTAAGCACAGGGACAACTTTACATGTACAGTTTTCAATAACGGCATTACTATATAATACTGCGTCGCCTGGGTGAGTTCTCTCGAACTGCAGTACTGGAAACAAGCAGGAAGGCTTCCTTCCTGCGAACAATCGAAAGGTTTGTGGTCTCTATAGCCCTGAAGCAAAGTCTTCGCAGGAGAGAATGAGATAAATCAAGTTAAAGAACTGAAAGGGGATTGTCTTTAGCATTATAGTGGAACAGAATTTATTACAACTAAGAGTGAGTTTTCATATTTCTTAATTAGACAGAATGTGAATGGTTTACACCCCTCACTGGGTACTCGGAACAATATTTCTTGAAGTATTCTACACTCTTACTTCAGATGGAACTCTGCTGTGCAGGGCTCCTTCGCGAACGACTTCGCCTTTGCGCAGAGTTCCATACTGCTTCGTGTTCAATTGTTATAACTCATGTCAGAACAGCTTCACCTGGATATGTACGTTCTCACTACAGATGTTTAATTGCTATGGTCTCACTACACAGTCGATTAGCCTCCTACATAAGAACTTCAAGCAGTGCAGACTTGCATAACAGCTCCTCCATTCAACGTATAAAGGAGATGAGTACTACCTTCGCAAAATGAAGTAGACCCAATTTCAACCGGATAATGGTAGGAATGGTTAAATATTAGTAGAATTTCTCTCTCTCTACTTGGTCCGACTTTGGAGCATAGGGCTGATTTCTCAGTTTCATGTTCATTTTTACAAACGGTAGGACTTCTTTGACGGGTGATCAGCCCTTCGCAAGGTCTCTACCTAAACAGAGGACAAAATAAACAGAGAATATATGCATACACACGCCAAACATCCAGACATTCGAACCAAAGATCCCGGCTTCCAAGCGAGTGAAAACAGTACATGGCTTAGGCCGCTCGGGTATCATGACCGGTAAATTACAGTAGAATAGTTACTCGTAAATTTAACTCGAACTGTAGCTGCCAACTGCCTACATATCTAACTAACTTATTCGCTGTATGCAGTGGTCTATTTGAAAACTAGAAATCGCTCGGATGACATGACCGTGTATCGCGTAAGGTCCATAATACGGATCCAGAGAATCCATTCATTGGGTCCGTTCTCAAATTTAATTAGTCAGGTCTACCCCCCCTCACCCTTCTTAGTTAACCAAGTTTTCCAAATCTGATACTTTCAGAATTTCAGCATAAAACTTCATGTGCATTTTCACCTGCCCATACCTGTAACAGTTTTCACCCGTCTGAAACTCCTCCATTCTGTCACCCTAACAAAATCTGGTTGAAAAACTCCACACAATACAATTTTCTCCTTCCGCTAGTTACTGTATTTCACTGGAGTGAGAATATTCGCTTTGGCACCCCTTCTAAAATATCCTAAATCTGCTATGTTCTTCCCCTAGGGGGAGAGACCAAGTGTCATAGCTGCACACTGAATATGCGAGGAAGAACCAGTAAAGAGGTCATAAATGGAGGTAAAAAGGTGCAATGAATGCAGTAGGTTTTCTATGTGTATCACTAGTTAGCACCACAGTCCGGCTTCATGACACTCTAGGTAGCAGAAGAAAATGGACATGTTCAGAAGTTGGTTTCAGTAGTCAAAATGGCGAAGGCATATATATATATATAAGATTCCCTTGCAAATCATACGGGACCTCTATTTATCCATTCAAAGGAGACTGCAAGCAGTTCTGGAAGCCAGAGGTTGTCCTACACCATACTAATCACGGTAATGTGTTTTCTGTTGGGCGTTTCCATATTTTTGTCCATACCTGTAGTTGTTCTACGCTTTAATCCTTACACTATCTGTCATAATAATCATCAAAGTCATCATTGAAAAGACAGGTTGTGTTATAAGATTGGTCATTAACTTCTTTTCATTCTTCTAATAATAATTTCGAACAAATTAATGTTCGGCACAGACGGAGATTAGATCAGGATTATGTTCAATGACGGATTTCGGTGTCAGCAATGTTCAACCTTCAATTTCTAGTAATGTTAGCTAATTAACACAGAAGAGATAATACAAGCGTAACAAAAGAATACAATTAATTTTGTTATTCGATAAATGGAGGGTAACTGCATTCATGTAAGATTTGAGGCTTTCACGGCGGTGACTATGAAGAAAGCAGCTGCTTTTACCGGTTCTCACGGTCTCTTCGCTTGCAGATTTCTTATATTTTTTCTTCTACCCTGAAGATGGAGGCGATACGTTCCTCCGAAACGTCGGTTAACACCACATATACACGGTGCCAAATCCTAGAAGACTGCTTTCTTCAACTGCAATCATGTTTATTATCTGCATAACTCATATAGGGAACATTTCCTTGTCGACATTACTCTCAGTCTTGATGTCAGTATAGTGACATGAGTAACTATAATCTTTGTCGTCATCAGCAACATCATCTACCAAAACGCCATCATAAACTATTAGCACAATTAAGCATCGAGCATGTTCTGCCGCCGCTGAATAAGACACTTCCCCTCTACCTGTGAGTCAGGTGGAACCCATTAGAATTGTTTAGCCCTGTCACGCTACCAGCTGATTAACAACCGCAAGCTGCAATTTGTTCAGCTAAATATTTTATGGATCCTTCAAGTTCCACTTATTTCATTCAAGATTAATGGTTGCCTTCTCGAGTGTATTATTCACATAAAACAAAATATCTAGAATGGTTAATACTTGAGGTGGGAGTTCCTTTTATAATCTCTGAGGAATGGATTCTTGAAAGCATGAAGAAAATCAAATTTTCCATATTGCTTTTACTTCTTCTTCCTGTTTTTTCATTAAGTTATTATTACTATAATTAAGATTATTATTTGATTTGATTCTTCAGAACTTTCTAGCCATTTCTTAAATCGTTTCTTTCCATATGTCCTTCAAAATGAGTAAAATTTTTAGCAGCTAAAATTTCACATGTTATGTAAAAGGAGGTATCACCTAGAAGCACAGTCACTTATTAAAGTTTAGCTTCGTCCTAACTCCGTCCTTTTCTTTTGGAGACTGATGGTCCACTGGTCCTGCGCAGTACATCGAGGCTCTTCTTTGATCAGTGTCTACCCTTCAAAGAAAATTCTCTTTCTGGCACGTGCTTTTCACGGGTTAATGTTCTTTGTAAGGGCGTTGACGTGTTTGAAACCAAAACTCTTTCTCTGAAATTCATTTATATTATTACTTCATCCGTCATTAAGCTATTAATTTATTCATAATTAATGTATATATACATTTCTTTTCGCCGGTCACGGTAGCCGAGCGGTCTAAGGCATGTACTGTCTTCGCTCGCTTGGAAACCGGGATCGTGGGTTCGAATCCCACTCAGGGCATGGATGTTTAGTTTGTGTGTGTGCGTCTAATTTTTTATTTTAGTGTTTTAGTTTTAAGCCTTACAACGCTCGCCTGCTCAGTCTATTTGCCGTTGACAAATACCGCGCTAAAGCAACTGATATCTCTATTTCTAACGTTATTGTTGCTGTTGATATTATTATTATTATTATTATTATTATNAGTAATTCTGAAGAAGCCACTGCACGAGAGTAGTTGAAAAATTGCTCCAAACAGCGGCAGGAGACGCTCACATACCGTCCCGCATGATTTACTTCCCCACCGATCAAAGGCAGATATTTTGAAGGTCTGGAATGTCTTTTAACCGATAGTCTACTTCTCTGGCTCACTTGAACAGGACAGAATTCGTGGTAAGTTGTTTTTCCTTCTTCAGCCTTTCGGATTAGGTCTTCGGGCCTGTTGTAATTCTGAATCAATTTCTAAATGCATTAATCTTCTTAGACAATTTTACGATTCCTTTGACGGGTGTTAGACCCATCTAAAGGCCTCTACCTCTGCAAGACAACATAAACAGAAATAAAGACGGCATACAACCATTCCCCTAATGGTCCAATACATACTGCACCATCGGATGCAGAACCACTCTAATAGGTATTTAGTTGAAACGCTCCCACAACAAAGTTAAGTCTGACAATGCCGATCTTTTACGGAGTGATTTTAAATCAAACCGCGACACCTTAATTCAATTAATTCTTAACTGTAATAATCAAATTATTTTCTAATACGACCTTGTGTCGCAGAAGAAAAATCCATTTTATCCTTTTGACACTTGTTTCCATTTGCCCAAGTATTCTCAACGTGTGGATTATTTCAGCTGTGTTCCGAATTAAGAAATTTCAATTGAATTATCGTTTACACAGTATTTCTTTCATTAGTTAATAAAAGAATATAGGAATTATTTAATCAATCAATTAATTAATCGAGGTAACTCATCTGCCTCCTCTTTCCACCAAACACAAACGGACGGGACAACTCTGTCGGTATAGAGCCTGGCTATGACATAGATCACAAAAAATTCTGGATTATATTCCCGACAAATATAAGAGATTTTTCGCTTTTATACACATTTAAAACCGGTTCTTGAGTTCACCCAGCCTCATATGTTGTGGACACTGAAAGTGACTTCCTTCCAGGTAAACGTATCAGGGAGTATTAACTAATTTTCTTAACGTTTTGGACTGGACATTAACTAATTTTCTTAACGTTTTGGACTGGAACGTTTAGAGAATTTTTGTGTTGGAAGGTTTGCTGCATTCCCATAACTCTATCCCGTAGGTCCAGACTGGTTTGATTATTGTTTTGTATAGGATTATTTTGTTTTCAAGAGATAGCTGTGATTTTTTGTCGATTAGCCAATTCATATTTCTGGTTGATTTAATTTCTTATAGACAAAAATAAATGCTCTTTGAAAAATCATTAATATTTCCAGAATTCATTTTACCTCATTAGCCATATTTGTTATATTAATTGGTCACGTACACCTCATTATTGCAACTTATCTTTTAATTGTTATAGACCAAAATTAGGATTCATGCAAAAAAAATCATTTACACCTTGAAAGAATTTTATGGACTTATATAAATGTAACTGTAATGGTAGGTTAATCAGCATTGATAAATTATACGATCATATTAATTATCAATACTTTTTAGGATGTGGTCCTCTGGAGGTGTCTTGCAAATCCCGCAGAAAATCTAAGGGTTCTGTAACTCTCATGAATATTCTTGGAAATCTAAATAACTTGGACTTTGTCAAACAGTACCCTTGTTAATGAAGTTATTTTCACTTCAAATATTCAAACAGAATACGGGTTTAAATCTCTTCATATTCTTTTCCTCAGGTTTGTTCACTGATAGTGAGAAATTAACAAGTCTTCGAAAGAGTTCCTCCATCATTCGAACATATGGCCGTGTTCCACTTTTTATCTGTAACATCTGTGTTTGTAGAGCATCTTGCATTCATTTTAATTCGTGATGTGTATACAAATTTGGAAGTAGGGAGGACACAACTGTGAAATTTTGTATAGGAACATATAAATACAAGTTACATTTATATCGTAAATATTATATTCCATGTACTTTACACTAAAATGGTGCGCTTTTCTATTATGAACGAAAATGTGGCGAAGGAGAAATCATAGGTAAAATGCAATAGAAGCAACTACGGTCCGGACGGTGTATATAACATTCTGTGTTGTTTAGGCAGGGTGTAGGAGATGAAGTAACTCCGTAGACGAAATGATAATTAGACCTAGGGGAAGTTGTTCAAATTTATTTCTGCAATTAAGTAGTAATAAGAATACTTACGAGCTGTAGTGAGATAATTAGGTCTAGAGATTACATCTAGAGGACTCGTTAGCTATATGAGCATCACAGCTCACAGTTACTCTTAATGTATATTCACAGACCGTGAAAACAGTGCCGACAGGTGTTGGCAGGTGTTGGAGTATTATTTCGCTCTATGGATACAGAAGAGGCGGCTCAATATAATAACTCTATGTGAATGTAGCTACCCCCAAGGGGCACACTGCTTCTTGAGAAAGTGATAGATGTTCGGATGGTAAAGTTATCTTCTATAGTTTATGAAATCGGAAAGTTCATGACCTTGCTCACGGAAGTTCCATATTAAAATTAACCGGTTCAATTCAGTTAACACCGCCACGTCTTACTTCTTTGAAATGTGATATTAACTTTTTTCATTTATGGTTAATTGTCCTAATGGTACTCTGTTTAGGTTTTCTGACTAAAATTAAATATGCCTTTCCCATCTTCTCTCTGAGTGCCACATGTCTCGCCCACACTGTCCGTCTTGATCTGTTCATATTAATAACGTTTGGTGAAGTTCCTATTGTCACGTGCGGGGTGGCACGCGCGACGAAAATGATGGGTTCTAGTTCGGATGACTGGATTTCTTAACACCTTGGTTACAACCTCTCTTAATAACAGTCAATACAGTGCTATTGCTCATTTACAAAATTTACAGTTTACTGTTATATACACACTAGGATTTTCTGCTCCACAATAGTCTCCTACCAACTGATCTCAACACAGAGAATGTCACTTTAAATCACTACGAAGTCTTCTTGCCTTCTACGAACTTCCCGTGGCTCTCTTCCATCGAGAACTCAGAACTAACAACTGTGTCATTTAAAACTGAGAAGTGTTACTTCCGTAACCGTCGTTATACAGTGTCCGCACCGACCGCGCGCGGAAAACGCAGTTTTATTGTTGCGTAAGGAAGACCACAGAGAACGCGAGTCACGTGTTGGCTGCCTCGCCAGTTCACTGGCGCGCTGTTGCCTAGGAACGAGCTATACTCATTTGTCCTATTGTTGAATGCGCTTAAGCGAGAAATTATTTATCGCGCCTCTGTCTAGCTATACACGTTACACTATTTATAAAATTTTCTACAACCTCCTGTTACATCCACCACTTTAGATGAGAAACATTCCCTTCAGACCTTCTGAAACTGTCTCAATTTATACTTACGATGAAGATCAAGTTTCGTTATCGTACAAATAACATTATTTACTAGGCCCAGTATGGTTGCTGAAAAAATAAGCAAAAATAACGATAATTCTACTCAATATTTATTTACGTGCTTATTCAACAGCCCAAAGACCAATTTTAAAACAAGCACGAACAAAAGAAGAAGAAAAAAATATCCACACAAAATATATATGTACTCCAGCTGCTAATGCTGTTTGCACTGCTTCTGACGTGCTTAAATAAAAATTCTTTGCCTTAGTCATATTTTATCGTGCTACTTGCTTAATTAAAAATATTAACCTCGCTCGCGGATTATTCTGCCCTGAACATGGAGGCGATTAATTTCCTCCGAAACGTCGGTCCACACAAGATCTACACGGCACCACATCCCAGATGACGGTATTCGTCAAGAAAAACCTTCGTTCACAAAACAGTACATGCAGTTACTATTAAATTATTTTAATGAGACTGATTATGAAAATATGAACTGGTCTCTAATGGCTCAAACAAACATGCCTTGAGGAACGTCAATTTGACGATGCAGACATAAGAAACGGGTTGGTGAAACTGTCTCAATTTAGACAGTACTTAGGAGACACATTATTCTACATCTCGTCAGGTCAACCATAACTGAGGTTACTGGTGGTCTTACTCAGTTTCTCCACTGACTGCTGGAATGGGTCATGAACCGCCAATTTCAAATCCTTAACTACTCACATTTCATGACCCCCTTCACATGTTATTTGATAATACATAACTTATGCGGCCGCAATTTTTATATGGCCCTGTCCCGAAGAAATAAAATGATAAATAAGGTTTTTTTAATCACTGTATGCTAACTCCTCGGAGATAAATTTGGGTCATACAAATTAATCCTATTAATTTCCTGTGGTTATACTTGTATATAAGCTGATCACAGTGGCCGCGAGGTTTGAGACATGAACTGTTTTTGCCCGCTCGAAAGCCGAGGTCATGAGTTAGAATCCCACTCGAGGCAAGGATGTCTGTGTGCGTTTATTCTGTGTTTGTGCTGTTCTGTGTGTAGGTTGAGGCCTTACGATGGGCTGATCTCCCGTCCGAGGAGTTCTACCGACTGTGTATAGGGTTACGAAACTGAAAAATCGGCCAGGGCCCACTGAAGGACTTTAGAGCCACTGATGAATGAATGAATGAATACTCCTGTGTATATATTACAAAATCATATGAATGCCATATGTGATTTATCAGAGAGACAACTGACCGTAATGTGTAATTTTATCTTTTTCAGAAATAATTTTTGTATTCGTTAGTAACAAGTGATTTTCGAGTGAAATGAAACTCCACGAAGCCGCATGAGGGGGCACACGTACAGCTCTAATTCGGCACACGATCGGAGTTGGTAGTTCCACAGTGCGACAATTTCAATCTGTTCCCGCTGGTTACGAACCTGGAGCCGATCTGATCGCTACGGCAGAAAGAGAGGGTCCCGAAACCTAATTCTGTAAAAATGGAATATTGTGGGTAAAATATTCAAACAAAATTGTGAATTCTATTATGGCTTTAAGTCTGACAGGAGTTTTGACTTCATTTCTATACACATTAAGAACAGAAAGTCCAAATTCACAACAACTCCCTGGGATTTAACTCCTGCTGTTACAGCATTTAGTTCAATATTCGTGGATTACACATCTTCTGAGCCATGCATGGACTGGAAATCAATTGAACCTTGCTGCCTTATGCTTATTGCTGAGCAAATATTGACCACGAAGCCGGACTACTGACAGTGGCGGAACAGTTGGATGTTATGACACCATCAAACCGCATGCCGGTAATTATCCTGGCGCCTGGAGTGGCTAATGACCTGCTAATGTTACAATCCCTCCCTCTTCGTCTCCCTTACCGCAACACCTAGCACTCCGCTTCTAGAGGTTAACTAGAACATTATCAGACATCCACCGCCGCTGTGTATCATCATGCAACGTGCTTTAAGGTCTCTTTGGGTACACCCATTTGAACTAGACAGTAAGCAAAACCAAATATATGATACAAATTACAAATTCATTATTTTCTAATCATTTACAGAAAACAATTTGAGAAGAAGTAGTCCTAGAGGAGTTACAATATTTGGTTTTTAGAACAAGAGGGTGACCCCATTTTGAACTTTCTCTCTCTCTCTCTCTGTCTCTCTGTGGCTCTACAGCCCTTTGGCCCTTGGAAGCTTTTTCAGTTTCTTAATCCTACACACAGTTGGTAGGGCACCTCGGACGGGGATCAACCCTTCGCAAGTCCGCAACCTACACACAGAACAACATAAACATACAACAAACGCAGACAGACATCCATGGTTTGAGTTTTTGAGTGGGATTAGAAGCCACGATCGCAGTGTTCGAAAAGGCAAAGGCGGTTTGTGTCTTAGACGGCGCGGCCAATGTGACCGGCTCCTTTATGAACTTAACAGCGGTGTAATGCCAAGGGTTTAAATCAGAGACTGCTAGACTGGGTTAATAAATATAAATTAAATATGTGAAAGACTGAATGTAAGTTAACAGAACTGAGATGATTCAGAAAACTGGCGATTCGTGTACACGTATGTTCAAAAAGAAATCCCATTATTTATTTTTTATTTTTCGAAGTAATTTCACATAACATGGAACGTTCATTTTACGCGTAGAAGCTAAAATTCTTCAGCAAATAGATGTTGGTGACAGAATGAAGGAGTGCAAGACCAGCTGTACAGGTGAAATACACTGGGAGTTGAGAAATGTGCACAAAAGTTTAGTCGGAGTTCCTCAAGAGAATAGGCCACCTATGAGACTTTGAGCCGAATGGAAAGATTGTGTGAAGGCAGCCATCGAAGGAAAAGAGCCTGAACTAATTAAATGATTCCGAATACGATACTAAGGCGAGCACGTATGAATATGGGACTGAGCCTTAGGGTTCCATGACGGAAGGGAATTTCTTGACAAGCTCAAGGAGAATTCAGCTCCATGGACTGAGTGAGTGAGTTAATTGCTATATATAACTTAAACAGCTGAAGGGATCATGTAACAAAAAAGAACTTAATGTTTAATTAAAGGATATGTTAATCCCTTCCTTTCGATTAAGACTGTAGAAAATAAACTATTAATTTTACAACTACAAGATTCGTAGCTGAGAGTGGGCACAAAGGTAATTAAGTTTTCCAGAAATGTAACCTGAAACAAAAATAAAATGGGGCATGTGTTAATTTTTATGTTCATACAGTTAAGGTGTGCACTGTAAAAGGAAGGACACAGTCAATTTCATGAACACTTTTCAGCAACGTAAACTAACCAGACATAATTACATGTCCTGACCACAATACACTTAACCACTCAAGTCAAATGGATCTCTTGTTCATTTTGTTGACGTCGTCAACATCATCATCCCTCTGGCAGATGATTTCTCTTTCTTGGGTTCCTTCAGGTCCCGTTGCAGCCAGGATCATTCAGTCTGTATAGCTACGCGTTACGGACTGTGTGACCGGGGTTGAACTCTCGGCAAGGGCAAGATTATTTCCTTTTCCATAGAGTCCATGAGCCATTTCATAGGGGGTAAAGCGGCAGTGGTGTCGGCCTAACCACTCACCTCGATCTAGTGTCGAGGTCAAGAATGGTACAATTGTACCGCGACTCCCCCACAGGTCTTCATGGCATGGTGCTTAATTATTTATGCAGAGGAACAATTTTACCCTTTATTTTAGATGTCATCAGTATCTAGAGTCTAGACTATACAGCGTCGACTCCCGCTGAAACTGAATGTAAGTGCCATAGCTCATGCGGTTAGTCGCTGGCTTCCCACAGCGGCGGCCCGGGTTCGACCCCGGGTCTTGTCAAGCGGGATTTGTGGTGGAAAAAGTGGCGCTGGGGAGTGTTTCCTCCCTGCTAATCTTCAATCCACCAAATAATTCTCCATCATCATAATCACCGGGGGCAGGTACAATAGGCCAATGAGTGGCCGCTGTGCCGAGTGGACCCAGTTGGACTCCAAATCCCATTAAGCGAATTAAAAAAAAAAATTAAAAAGTTCCCTACGGACTTTTTTTTCCGTGACACTACAGCCTGAGTGGGCCTAGGTGTACCTCCATGAACTTTTCCGTTCATTTCGGTTTTTCTTGATCTTACACATTCGGTAGGACTCCTTGGACGGGTGATCAGCTCGTCGCAAGGCCTCTACCTGTACACAAACACAGAAAAACACACACACACACACAAACTAAACATCCATGCCTTGAGTGGATCCCGGTTTCCAAGCGGGCGAAAACAGTACATGCCCCTACTGGACTTTACCAAGCCAAATTCTAATGTAATGAGGAGGAATACAATAAGGAAGAAACTGTTGCATATTGAGCTTCAGTCTAGATGAGAGACACAAACATGAAGCTAATTTCCAATGTAAACTCTGAAGATTCCGAGCTCGACATCACAGAGTCCCTGTGATATAATTCATTTCCTTTTCTCAGTTACTACATTTTGGGAAAATTTAATCTTGAAGCTCATAATTCGTTTAATTCGCAGAGAAAAGATACCACCATGAATGCTGTGAGAAATTTGTATCTAGAGAAGGTTATTTTCTTGAATGCAGGTAGCCGAGGAATTACTCTGTATCACGGATCGGTGTAGAGAATTGCCCTGCTTCAATGGCTCAGCTCCGCCGTAAGCAAAGCTGTTCCACTCCAGCAGATAACAAACGACATGCAATATGAAATTTCTTATTTAACAAATTACGAAGCATTCTCACGGTAGAATCGTCGCGTGCCTTATATTAACCTATTCATGTACGTGCATTCGTGTTCACCCGAGAATGCGTCTATCACATATTAATGCAGCAGCTGTACACACGCAATTTGCCACGCTCGGAAATAGAACCACGCCGCAGACGAGTTGATTCACGGTCTTAACGCCCAGATTTCTGAGCTCCACTTGCCTGCTTGAAACATTTTAAAATTGCGTATATCTAAATGTATTATTCAGGCAGAACTCCAGTTTCTCTTCTGAAAAATGACACCCTCATTACTGTCACAACGGCTTATGAAAGGCAACACCATATTTCGACGATGTGAAGTTTCATATTCTAAACTTTCTTTCGGAATAAATAACTAAATAATTTAATATATTCCTCATTCACATAAATTACGTACAATTTCAGCATTAAGTAAAACTTAAACTATGCTTGCATTTACTTATGCAATACGTCAGGAATACGTATAAGCAGTTGGATGTATAGCTCAAAAAATATTAAAGTTATCACTAAGAGATAACAGCTTCACGCTGCGGTCGATCTGAAAGTGGGAAAGAGCCGCTTGCACGAACTTGATAAGAAAGTCTGGCAGTCTCCACAGTCGACATGAATGTATTGTTCCCTGCCTCAAATCGAATGTCCATCATCCAACTCTAAAACATTAAATATAATGGCTCGCAAATTTCTGTATGTTGTAACAAAAATTAAAATAAAACACCAGTATCCCTTTACTGAGAACTAAAGGAAAGGCAATTTCAAAACGCGGACTTTTCCATTAATATGAATTTATTTTCTAAAAGCAAACATTTTTGATATGAGGATTTTATCTATCATCTCATGTGGGAGGCTTTCAACATATAATTTCTGAGAGAGCTGCTTATTGTAAAGGGAGGAGTTGACAAAAGTATAAACATGGAGGTAGATGGTTTTGTGCCCTGAAATATATATAGGGTCTTGTAGTTAAAACCTTTATGTTACTGGTTCAATTTCAGGGCGTATTGAATATGCGGTATCTCCTATTTTTCTGAAATCACGAGGAAAATCCAAAATAAGTGTCATAACAGTTGAAGAGAAGTCGATTATAAGGCTACAAAGATTTTGCAGAGTAAGTGGAATCAAAATGCATCCTCTTCTTCTCAAAGCTAACATAAATTTGGCTCGTTTGCGTCGAATATCTTCCTCCATCCTTGTCTCGGGCAACTAAATTCCACAGAACAGAATAATTCCTGTGAAGCTAATATTTGTTCAGCTGCTCAAGAAATTCATTGCTTCATTCAGTCATCAATGGATCTACAGCCCTTTGTTGTGCCCTGGCCTATTCTTCAATTTCGTAAGTTTTTTTACACAGACGGTAGGAGTCCTTGGACGAGTGATCAGCACGTCGCAATGCCGCTACCTACATATAGGCCTATACAAACACAGAATAAACACATACAAATATCCATTCTTTGAGTGTGATCGAACCCACGATATCAGCATCCGAGAGAGCGAAGATAATTCATTCCTTAGACCGCCCGGCCGCTTTGTTCGACGCTCAAGAAATTAACTGTCTTTTATGAAAACTAAGAGTTCAGTACTGTGTTCATAATATTCCACCATTTGACCCACGAAAACTGTAATCATGATGTGAGTTAAGTTCTATTTTGTAAACACAGACCATTAACAGGATACAATGATTGTAACCCTACGAAAACTCTCCAGCTACGAGTAACTAACTCCATAGTGCTGGGCCCTTCTTGAGAAGTTTCCAGCAGTTGAGCTACTTAAGAACTCGACATTTTATAGAAGCCGATGGCTCATTACCGTGTTCAAAAAAGCAAGCCACATATCCCTATTTCATCCACATGAATCCAGTCCACACCGCTTCATTCAATTTCTCTAAGATATATTTTAAAATTATCCCCCCACCTGCGTCTAGGTCTTCCTAGATGTCTTTTTCCTACTGGCTTTCCCACCAAAATCCTATGTGCATTTTCCAATGAAAATGTAAACTGTAAGAATCTGTCAAACCCCGTTGCTTGGCAAATGGGGTTCAAATTAACTTGCATGAACACCGCGCATTTGTTTTAACGAATGTAGCACTAACAGCGGCACTGAACTCATCCCTTACAGAGCCTGCACGGTGCAGAAGTGTGGGTCTCTGAGTGAACTGGCTGTGAGTGAGGGTAAGATTCCCTTGGAGCGGGCACAATCCTGATTTATTCCATGTCGTATTTTGATTCGTATCCGCCGTGTACTGAAGATCAGTAGCGGGGTACATCCCACCATTCAACAGTAAATCGATCGCCTTCCTCTTCCTGTTAGAGACATTCGAAGGGGGTCGGCGAGGTATCCGGAACCTGACCATGCTAACCGTGTAAAGAGTTCACTCCGCCTTTCACACAAGATGGACATGCGACTGGGCTGAGATTCACACGTCGTTGCTGCTGTCGCCATAGCCGCGCAAGCGCTCCGCTACAAAATAGCAAATTTGATGTTTACGAAACAACACTCTAAAATGTAAGGGTATAACTCTAACCTGCGTATCGCCTATACTTACCAGATATAAGTAATTATTATCTACATATCAATAGGTGTAATGTTTTATTAAAATTGAAATGGGGACGCTATAGAATATAAATTATATATATATATATATANGATTGGTGCTTAAAGCTGATTTTTGAAAATGTCATCGCCGGCCGCAACACAGGCTACCGCTCGGTTGTGAACCACGAGGGTACACACCAACCGACCACGACTTAGGTACCTCTCAAGTGGCGAGATAATGAGATCGCTCTGTCTGTAGCTGGCTAAAAATAGCGAGCCGTCAGATTATAGACGCGGTTCACACGAGGGCGTGTAAGGGAATGAAGAAACGGTCATAACTCCGTAACCGTCCAAAATCGGACACATGTTTATAGGAACTTTTTTGATCACAAAGACCTAGGAAATCAACTTCTGCAGTTACGCCCTAAACTCGTGAAACGCTCTGTATAATATATATTTATTTCATGCTGTATTCCTTATCAAGCTAGTGAGACATTCTTATCTCTGGAACAGACACTACAAATTTCTGAGCATGGGGAATCCCACGCTCTGCTTAATTCAATATTTAATTAATAATCCAACAATATTCCAACTTCATAGGAAATCAATCCTCGAGAACTGCCGGTGAATCGAGAAATAGATCTACCATTTCATATAAGGATTTGGCTTATTACACCTTTATACTCTAGACAGTAACAAATTACATGGAGGAACGTGGTAGCGTAGTTGGTCGAGGCACCATGCTACAAGCCGGAAGGTCGCGGGTTGAATTCTCGATCACGTAATTGAATTTTTCAATTGATCTAATTTTTTTAGCCGCACTATAGCCCTGACGTCGACTTAGCCTCTAACAGAAATGAGTACCAGGTATATTCCTGGGGGTAAACGACGGACGGCGCGTAAGGCTGACAACCTCATCGTCATCTAGAAAATGTGGGACCCTCGACGTCTCACAACCCTATGGGCATCCACAGCCTATTACAGGGACAGCTTTACCTTTTTATCTAATTACATAACCCAATTGCGTGACGTATTCCTTGAGAAGTTAGAAGTTATTCAGCTATCAAAGGAAGTATCTACATTTTGTAACCGGAATATCCACCTTCATATCGACATAAGGCTGTCATTTTTCGTGGTTACTGGGTCTGCTGTATCTTCATTTATGTTTGCAATTTAGTTCAATGTGTAAATTAAACTCATCATAGACTGAAGGAAAGAAGAGAAATGCATAGCGTTAAATTCGAATGCGATTAGCCTCTGTGCTACGCATCATTCCAACTGTCTATAAAAGTCAAGAGGCAGTATTTAATTGACAACTGTTTACTAATATATCTGCGCCACACAACCAAATGTCGACAGAATCACTTACTTATGTACGCTTCTAGTGGCAACATCGGACCGTGTGAAGCATACATTTATAATAATGATTGCGGAAATGTCTCTGGGGCATTTGAAATTAAAATACTTTTATAAAGTAACTGAAGATTTTTAAATCAATAGAAGTAGGGAATAAAAACTTGATTGTGTGTATTAAAATAATTGGTCAGGAATCATATTAAGTTAGTCCCAGCGGATGGAGATGAGGTGGAGTGTAGGTGCTTGTACCTCTACAACAATTAATGATTATATATTTTTCAGCCTACTTCCCCTATTTTGATAAGTGAAAGTATGTTTATGCGCTCACCATGCTCCCTGGGTGTCCCTGTATCCACCGTCTATCAACTCTAGAATGGCTGTAACTTGGTATACATACCATGGTACATGAGTCCATCTCAACGGAGTACTTCATAAATCCCTCCCGTCAGTTTGTCTCTCCTCATATCGTTGCTACGCAACGGCAGGCAAAAATGTTAACGCGGCAACGATTACATATGCAACAATAGAAGAATTGTTGGACGCGTCGTTTTCTGTGCGGCCCGTATCGTTTAAACAGTAGATAATTTTCCTCCCAGATATCATTGTTCGTCTTTCATACATTTCATTTGTAAAATTATGTAATGCATGTAGGGATACATGAACATAAAATAGTGCATAATTTACTTATAACAGAAAGCTAATACTTCATTTTGTACGTTATGTTTTGCATGTAATAAATTTAGTTAGTCCTGTAATAAGGATGATGGGTCTAAAAATTTAAGAGCGGTTGTTATGAACACTTCTATCTCCTGGAGTACAACGTCTGGTAGTCGTTTAAAGTCAACCGTCGAGAAGATAGGACCTTTCCAAATGTTTAATTTCGTCTTTATCCTTGACTCAGTAGTAAAAAACTTTAGATTTTATAATGACTTGAACATTATTTACGTCGATATGGGATTTTTATTTATAAGTGTGTTGCATGTATAAACTCCATAAGCGTATATATGACATAAACACCGTACAAGCGTACTTTAATTTCGAGTACATATCGTACTTTACAAATCCTTGTTATGACGAACCAAGTTTGAGAAAAGTGATATTTGATTTTCATGTAAAGTACAAACAATATACTAAACGGCTACAAACCAAAATTTATACTTCTGTAACTCTAAATGCCCAAAGCTAAACTTTCCCCAGATCTCTCCAGACGCTTCGAAGATGAAAGATGCAAAATTATATGCAAGAATGTAAGATTTGAGGTTTTCACGGCGGTGACTACTAAGAAATCAGTCTTCTGGGATGTGGGGTCGCGTAGATATTGTGTTAACCAACGTTTGGAAGAAACGTGTAGCCTCCCTCTCTAAGTCTGAAGATTAAACCAAGAAAGAAACCAGAATGAAGCAGGCAGATACAGCCAACTTGCCCATCATGCTTTCGTTATATGCTCTGTGCGGAAAGAAGGCATATTTTAGGAAAACACATCTTGTGTGAACTAAAATCTTCCAAACTGCGGAAAGCATTTTGAATTCGTCTGGGAAGATGCTATGAAAATTTGAATCTTTATGGCATATGCTTTTATTTTATTCTGAAGCAGAAATTTATTACTTTACAATTCATAAAAACAAAAAGACTGACACGTGACTCACTGCAATCCGCAGGTATTGTTTTCGTTATGTAGGATTTGAGGTTCTCACAGCAGTGGTTATGAATGATGTTATCTTCTAGAATATAACGCCGTGTAGTCCGTTGAAAATCAACGGACATTTCGGAAGAATATACCGCCTCAATTTTCAGGGCCGAAGAATAAGCCAAGCAATATACTAGCATGAAGCAAGCTCTGCGTACTGCTTGCTTGACTATGAAGGGAATTCTGAGTTATAACACTCTGTAGCATAAAGTACTCTCTCCGAAATACACGGCAATAGAACTTAGATTAACATATTGATTTACAACACACCCAGACACTAGCGTTGATATTGACCCAAAAGTAAACAGGTGTCTTCTCCATTGATAGGTGATATTTTTGTTTTCCTCTTTATTCTTTGATTTCATGCCACATTCCATACGTATTTTACAGCTTCAAATGATAGCATGATTGATTAATTAGTAGTTTCATTATGCCTTGCTGTTGACTGGCCTTGCGGCTGTTGACTCGGCACATAAATAGTAAAGAACTGAATTGAACTGAATTACGATGATGATGTTGATGATGATACGGAGGAGGAAAGAGCTGCAGCCAAATTGGAACAATAGCCCGTGATTACTTAGAGCGACGGAAGAAAGCCGTAAAGTAATCAGTCGGTCTCCGGTTCGAGATTTGAATCAGGGACTTCTGGAATACATAGTAGAAATACTAGTTTAATTTTGGAGAAATCGACTACAACACGTGGTATTCTCTGACTTCTAATGACGTGAATTTCATACTAAGTGAAATTATAAATAAGCCAATTATTCAATACTCCGCAACGAGGAATCCCCGTGTTATCCCATCCACCCTACTCGCCTGATGTATTCCTGGCTGCGTTTTTTATTTCCTAAATTAAAAATTGCAATGAAAGGGACGAGATTCGGAGCTGTTTTATCGATCCTACAGACTGTTATGAGAGAGCTGAAGGCGATATGGGAAGAAGAGTTTTCTCGGGCATTCGATTCGATGTATGAGCGATGTAAACGTTCTGCGGAAGCGGGGGGGGGGCTATATTGAGTGGTGGTACTAATAAATATTTCTCATTTTTTGTCTGGTTTATATGGCCTCAGTTCGGGAACTTAATTGCCATACTGTATATTATCATAAAATCAAATTTTCCAGGAAGCAACTTTGAACATCGTCAATTATTCATACTGAATTCTCATTTTCATGAACAGCTGGCGGGAGGAGAGATTATGTCAAGCTCCGTGGATAATATTCATTCTTCAGAAGTTCAAAATCATTCAGGAATTCATGAAATTTCCCACCTTTTACACAAGCCCAAATTGAAGTACTGTGCCATGTACATACGAACCACTATACTTTATCCTCACAAATATGATTTCAGTTCAAAATCTCTCATCCAATTTCTTTAACATTCATATTAATATTATATACTATAAACACAACTATTTATATTACATAATGAGTACCGTCGACATGTGTCGGTAGGCAGTGATATGGCCAACTTAGCTGCGACATAAGTGTGCAGTATCTTACCCCAGGCAAGAATCGGTTAAGAAGCACATCTTAACCACGATCACGCAAAGTGCAACTTGCTATGTTGAAGTCGTGCTTAATTTTGAACACTGAAGTAAATATTCTATAAATGTACATCATTGATAATGTATTACTAAACACAGGAGAAACAGGAGCCACGGGTCACACAACTAGTGTTGTACAGGCAAGTACTTAAGTAAAGTCTTCCGCAGAAAGCAGCGTGTAGAGTATCTTGAATATTTTGACACAGGAATACTAATTAAAAATCCGTCACAATCTTAAGGTATGGATCTGAAAGCTGGACATAGCTTCGGCTGTCTTGAATACAGTAATACCCCATGCAGTATTAGGAAATATTTAGTTTAGAAGAATGAAGTGAGGAAATGTTCTGAAACTGAATGAGCTTTAGTTTCACCTTACAGCTGCTGCCGCTGCTGATGATGATTCACAAACCGATTAAGAGCAGACTGCTTTGGGGAATAATTGTTGTCAACTGGTTCCAAATCTTCTAGCTTTCCTTGGGTATGTAAACGTATAAAAATATGAGTTTTGTACGAGTGTGAAACTCTCAACTTAAAGGAATAACTTGTATTGGGAGTTCTGTCTTCTAGGATATAACGCAGTGTAATGCCCTAGAATCGATCCATGATTCATAGGAATATTTCGCCTCCATCTTCGGGGTTTATATTAAGCGAAGCAAGTCTACGGCCTAAAGCAAGCATAGGGAAGGCTCTTTGTTTCTCTGAAGCGTTGGTTGGCTTTCAGTGGACTACAAGACATTTTATCCCACAAGACAGAACTCTTCATAACCACCGCTGTGAGAACCTCAAAACATACATGGATAGAGTTCGTAAACAGAGCGACAAGGAGAATGTTTCTATTTAAGAAGAGGAAATAAAGTTGCATGAATAAATTATATTTTGATGCTCTTCATAAATTGTATCCTTTACCGAATATTACTAAGATAAACAAATCAAAGAGGACAGAACGATAATTCGAATGGAAGAAATGAGGAATGAGTAAGAAATTTGTAGTGAAGGAAAGAAACCACTTGAGAAATTCAGGTGTACAGAGGGGCATATACAAGGCTACTACAAATACTTCATTCCATTTCAAAACATTATATTTTCCAAAGTATTGCACATATAAATATGATTGATACATGAAAGGAACCAGAACCTCACCAAGTTTGCATCCTAATACACCACTTGGCAGCATGAGTGCAGTGCCTCACAAAATGGCGACGAAGCTGGAAAAGAGTTTCTGTGTGCTGGAACACGCGAGATGTTCGTCTGTTATTGCAGTGCAGCGTGCATTCAGAGCAGAGCACAGAAAAGAACCACCATACAAACTGAGCAGACCAACGGGGCATACATATAACATTTGTAATTTGGTGAGTTTAAGGTTCTTTTCATGTGTCAATCATATTTGAATATATAATACTTCGAAAAATAAAGTGTCTTGAAATGGAATGAATCATTTGTAGTAACCACGTATTACAGTTCATCTGAAGTAACGGCGTGTAAGGACGTCGCTGGATTTATTTACGTCACGAGATCGCCTAGTAGCTGGCTCTTGAAGGCTCGTGTTCTAGAAGGACGCGGAACTTCTTGAATAGCTGAGTAACTATTAACTTCTGAGGAAGAATTCTACTCCATGCACGGTATGTTAATTACTTTTCAGTAAGATGGGTACATTTTCTTTCTCCATTTGCTTTGAGTTGGAAATCCCTTCCAGATAATACGGATTAACGTTGAAAATACGAGTGTAATTCCTGCTCGGTACAACTTGAATATAAGCGACTGTACTTCAGTAACTGCTACTCAGAATATCTTGTTCTGATCTCTTTCTAGTATAAGGTTTCCTATCTATTATCCATGCAGTTTAATAAGGAGTTAATATGAAAGCATGCTCCAGTTTTGATTAATATATGTGGTACTATTAAGTAGATAGCAGATCAATAATTCAATCTCTCAGCGTGCATCCAGCAGGTTTCCTTCTTTGAAACGGATAGTATCACTACAAAAGAAAACTATTGTTCTTTCCATCTCAATGGTCCCTTTATGTACCTTTCAAAGAAGATTTTTCCCTTGTCAGCAAGACAAGATGAATGTCTATCTGAGGAGACTGAAAGAGAGGAAAGAAGAAATAAATGCCACGGATAGAAAGGATTATGTTGGGCGCAAGGATTCAGCTGGAGCTCGGCAGAATCCAATAAGGAATAGTGGTTTAACTACAAAGAAAAGAAAACAAATGACTATATGACACATCACTCGCATGTTTCGTAGAAATTCTGCGAGGTTAAAGGAAAGTGACTGACTTCTAGAATCACCAGATATGTGTCTTATTAAACACTGAGTGTAGGAAATTATATCCATTATGTACAAGTATTCTTTGTATAAGATTAAGTTATACTTGTAACATTTACGGATCTGCCTGCCCAACGGAACTCTTTAACCCAAAACTACACAAATTCTAATTAACATGTTTTTTTTTTGGACTTACACTGAAATTTGTGGGTACGGTTTAATTTTGGTTCATATGGATAAAGACTTATTTACTTATAACTAGATTCGAATTCTATGGAGTTTTTTCAGAAACAGCTTATCGTACAGAACATATGTAAACAGAATGCACTACAGAGTCCATTTACTTCTACACACATATTTCATACACTGCATTGCGATTTTTGCTTTCGAAACGTGAGTATCGGGGAGAGATGTCGCTTTCTCGAGTCCTGCATCCTACAATTCTTTCTCCGACTACTCTTCTGCACACATCCTCGTGTGCTGGTAAGTTATTTCCGTATATATATATACATATACATATACATTATCTGACACGTAACCTGATGAAAATTCATTTAGGTTAGACTAAATAAGGTTGGATCATATTGCATTAGGTAAGGATGAGTTATAAAAGCATAATGCGTTCTTCAGTACTTCCTTATTCTAAATCAGCCAAACAAACTTAGCATGAAAAGTGTTAATTACGAGCTTCGTTCCTTCAATTCGGTTACAGGTCGCATATCTTGCTAAGGATTAAGTGAATCTGTGTAAGGCAAGACTGAGTTCATAGATTGGGCTAGTTTGCTGGAGTATGTTAATTAAGCTATATGAGATTGAGGTGATATATTGTGCTTTTAAATTTTATTGGACTTGTTAGTTTCCGTTTGTGGCAGTAAATCCGGTCAGTTATTTGACCTAAACATCACATGGACACCATAGAAACAGACACTGACCTCAAAGTCTGTTTAGACGTCAACGTCGAGGACAACACTCTAGGATGCTGTAATACCTTACTTTAAACTCTTGTTGTTGTTGTTGTTGTTATTATTATTATTATTATTATTATTATGTGCTGTTAATTTTGCACGTAAATAAACACCAACTGAATTGAATTATATGGTTCTACAGTCCTTTGTTGAGGTAGAGGCCTTGCGACGAGCTGATCACCCGCCCAATGAGCCCTACCGAATGTGTAAGATCTAGAAAAACCGAAGTTAACGGAGAAGTTTATGGAGGTAGGCCTAGGCCCACTGGGGCTGTAGTGCCAAGGAAAAACGAAACAAAAACAGTCCTTTGTTGGGCCTTGGCCGCCTTTCAGTTTCCTAATCTTATACACAGTCGATAGGACTTTTTGGACGAGGATCGGTCCCTCGCAAGGCCTCTACCTATACACAGAACAATACAAACACAGAATATAAACAGACATCCATGCTTCGAGTTGGATTCGTGCCCACGACCCTACTGTTCGAGCCGGCGAAGACTGTTCATGCCTTAGACCGCACGGCCACTCTGATCGGAAAATAAATTAGTATGGATTAATTATTCTTTTTCTAATTCAGATTCCAGAATAGCACACTATGAAGTTTGCACGTCCGACAAGCGAGTACATTGTATGTTAACTGATGTAATGAATATGTTAGCTGATAATCGCGACAGGACAGAAAAGCTAAGAATATTTTAAACGTCCTCATGGGTCAAATTGGAGTGAGGGTGGGGATTAAGTGGGAAGTAAACTTCCAAAAACAAAGGATATGTTTATCGCATTTCCAATTCTACCTTTAACACAATCAATATAAATAAATTAATATAAAATTTTAAGACCATTCTTCTACTGCTCTTTGAATGTACCTTTCCAACTAAGAACTCAGAAAGCATTTCCCTTTTCTTCACGATTTAAGCAAGTGATTCCAGTGCGTGCATTTGAATAATTTAGGTCAGAAATAGATCTCATCCCCGTGTGGAGGCGAATTAGAATACCTCCACCGTAGCTTTGGGGAGTTATAAAAGGCGACGAATTGGGAAACCCGGTCGCTGGGTTTATAACTGGGCTAACATATCACTGGAGGACAAATATACAGGGACCGCTTCCTCCAGGTTGGGTGTTGGAAGCGAGGCTGGGGACCTTTCTCTGTAGAAATTATTGTTGCGAAATTCAAATTAGTAAAACCCGCACGCAATGTAGCACATTTTTCTAAGGAATGCTGTGGCTCAAAAAGGGCTGTTTGCCGATGACGATGAAGATGATTCTTAAAACTCCACCTAATGACAAGCCCAAGAATGAAGAAGATATAACTCAAGTCTCCCGGTATGTTTTTCATTTGTTTCATTCTGGTTCGTCACACTAACAGTATCAAGGAAAGTTAAACATTTCCATCTAGTGTGACTGTTTAAGATTTTCTTATTTCAATTATTTATGCACTTACATGTTTCGATCTTCAGAGACCATCATCAGAGGGACACCTTTACACCAATACAGTTGGAAGTTACTATTAAAATATATGTTCTGAACGTTAAAATATATATATATAATATTAATAATATATTATTTGGTATAAAATCTAGATTTTATTGGAATTTATAAACGAAGTAGGTTCGTGTCGGCTTTCTTATTATTTCTCTTGACGGGGGCCGAACGTCTGCCGCCTTGTTGTTCTCGAGAAGAGATATGTCTTCATGTCGTAGTACTTAATTCATTAAACACAGGGACAACTTTATGTTTTTAATTTTATTAACAGGACTAACTCTGAAAATATGTTCCCAGTAACAACGACGAAATTCTCAGAACCAGACATGAAAACCTCCATATGTGCCAGAGTTCAGAACCCTGCTGAAGCACACTTGGAATCAGACGCGATATTTCTCTCACTTGCTCTCTCACTGACGGTTCCCAGGTGCAATTAGGTAAGCTTAAACAAATCCACAGCTATCTGAACAAGCACATGATTACACAGACATCCATCACCCAATCACAGCTGAAAGCAAGAGAGCCCTGTCATTTTGTCTTCATTTGAATAAGCAGAAGATGCCTCTGGATCGTTTCCTAACCTTGTTACTTTAACAGCTACTGTCCCCAACAGCAAGTTATATGAACTGTGTTATTTGTATCGTGGGGGAAGTACAATTTATGGATATTGTGGCACATTTGCTCAAAGCAAGAATTGTGGAGCCAGAAGAAAATTTCTGACGATAGTGTATAGCACTCAAAAAGACTTGGTTTTTGGACTCTGTCTATCGTTCAGTATTCTAGAAACTAGGAAACAATGTATCGAAAACTGGATCTGTTTCCTTCCTCAGGTAAGCGGGGAAGACAAGTCACTTGTAGACCTGAGTAAGGAAACAGTTACAGTTTCCGAAACGTTGTGTTTTATAGTTTCTAGAATACTGGACGACGGACAAAATCCAAGAACCCAGTAATTCAGAAGAAAATAACATTTTAGAGAATGGTACGGTAAGAACATATGAATCTTGTTTTATGTGCGGTCCGCACCACGTTCCCATAGAAACGTGAATGCAGTCAACAACAGAAGAAGTGTTGGAAGAAACGTTTTCTATGCGGTTCTTGCGGAGACTGCATAAGACGTCAATTGCGCGTTGTGAGTTCAGCTCGGGAGTCAGTCGAGAATTGACAGTTGAAGTTGTAGGTAGGCAGTTGGGAACCAGTTAGTCCAACTCTGTAGCTAGCAGCTGGAGCAAGTATAAGCTGAAGTCAGCCGTCAGAGTATGAGGCTGTCGTGACGTGTTCGCCAACATATGAGGACGTGAGCAAGGTAACAGAAGAACATCTGTCGTTGTAAGCCGTTACTAAGCAACGTGACTGAGGACACTAATCTAGTACTTCTTGGATATTTATAGCAATTTCTTGCAAGAAATATAAATTGAGATTACTGTCATATTCTTCTCTGAGAAGGGAACATTCGTCGATACCTGCCTTCCGTGACAAATGATGTCTTCCTTATGCTCATCTCGCTGAAAGTTTTGAAGTTTCCTCTCGTAACATTTTTATAAGACTCACAGCCAAGAAGGAAAATTCTCTTCCATTAAAAGGAAATTGTTTTGACCTTCTTGATATTGGTAGAGGAAAATGGTAATTTTACGATGGAAAAACTCAAGTAATTGTACAACGTATACATCGTATGGGTAAGGGTAGCTTATTTCACGCGTCAGACATTTTCAAGAGGATTAATTCGGGATTTCTAAAACTATTTGAGAATCCGTAAGAAAGTAGTTCATGGAAGTGACCCGAACTTCAAATATCCTTATTCTCTCTCACTTAGAAGGAATAATGTTGGTAGGCTCCCATCAATGCGTTTTATGACTTACATCGAAAATGTTACATTAATAATCAAATGCGTTTTTGAAGGGAAAATTGGATAGATTTGGCCACTTTAATATATTTCTTCTGGTGCAATCCCTAACAGCCACCGGATTAGAATTAATATTTTTACAGTTAGTCCGGTTAGTAGCTTTTTCCAGTTATATAAATAAAATTATGTCCATTCTAGGATATTATGATTCCTACAGCAGTGAGTATGAAGAGTGTTGGCTTCCGAAACTTAACACAATGCATTCTGTCTGAGCGTTACCAACTTTACGGAGAAACGTGCTACCTCCATCTTCAGGTGGATCTGATGGATAGATCCCACGAAAAAGAATTTCCTCACACACGAGTTACATGAAACAATACAGGCTTTCAGCATAAAATTGCTTTTGTTCTCAAACAAGCAGAGGAATATAAACGTACAGTTCTCTGCTCCAGGAAAACACGTGTCTTTTTCGTGCGGCAGGCTAGAGGATATTCCTAGCAAACGACGCGAAGAATTCCGCTGATGATTTTAAAGATATCAGGAAAGTATAAACCTAAATTCAACTGTTGAAGTGTGCTTTATTCTTCCATGTAGGAAAGGTTGCAGATGATCTTCAGCTGGAACCCACTGACCAGTATAATGATATCGTACTACAAGAGAAGTGCAATTTTGTGAAATGTACAGTTTTAATTCGATTTTTACGTGATATCAAACAGAGACTGACAAAGACTTTGGAATAAATGTGTTGTCATTTCTGTTTCCAAGTAGAATTAAAAAAACGTTTTCTTTTAGCGGTAGGTTTGTGAATTTCAATGTTACGCTGAATATTAAAAAGCGTGTCAGAAACTGTAAGCAGCACAATCTGTCGCATTAATTGAATGAGCATAGATGATGGATCATGTAGATTAAACGATTATCAGTTTACGTTAGTTCTGAAAATAATTAAAGACCACTTATTTCCACAACTGTAAAATACGATTTCTTTTCGGTCTTACGAGATATATTTAACTTCACTTTCGGCCTCTCAAGCAAAATGTTTGTCCACCTCTAGTATAGGCCCGGTATCTCCTTTATTCTTCTTTCACCGGTGAGAGGTTCACTGAAGCAAAGGTAAAATAAGAAAAGTAAAGCTATCCCTGTAACAGGCCGTGAAGGCCCATAGGGTTGTGAGACGTCGAGGCTCCCACATTTTCTCTAGAAAATCGGCTCACAGATAGCAGTAAGTTTGTCAGCTTTACCAGTCGACCACCCTTTACCCCAGGAAGATTCCTGGTACACATTTCTGTTGGAGGATGAGTCGACCCCAAGATCATAGTGTGGCTGGAAGTATTAGGCAAATTGAAGAAATCCGCCTCATCGGGACTCAAACCCGCAACCTACCAGCTTGTAGTGTAGTCAACTACATACCGCGTGCCCCACAAACTTACCTTATACTTAAAATAAATTTTTGGTTTTGTGCAAGCTGTCAGAAAATGTTTGTGTGTCTGGTATCTTAATTTACTCATGAGATCTCAGAGAAAAACTACTTACATAGTCACGATATTCAATGCAAAAGAATGTACATCCATCTACTCCAGGACCCATAATTATTAGCCGCGTAAGTAGGATACCTGACAATATTCAGTACAGCACATGCGATCTCTGTGTGTAAATTTCAGTACGCTTATATTTTGAAATTCAGTACAAAGTTTTCATACGAGTAAATTGCATGTGGTCTCCGTTTTCACTTTCTGAAACAGGTAATGGAATTTAAGGTAAAATTTTCAATATAAAATTCCTGGTGTCAATCAGTTCATTCTTATTTGCAAATATTGGAATTTAATGCAAATCCGTGAACATATAATTTTGTAAATAAATCTCTTGTAATTTCAACGGTTACACTGCGTTATAAAGTTAATTAAGCTTACTACTACGAATATTTTGGCGTTAGCGTACATTTGTATTTTAAGCTGTCTCTAATCACATGAGTTCAAATATAAGTCCATTTTTCCTGAAATATTTGTAAACTGAAAGTAATACACCAAAATTAAAACACAGTGCAGGTGTGAGATAAACAACCCCATAAACGTACTGTGTTCTGAAATCACCAGTAATGTCTAGTGAATGGGTCTACATGATCAACGAGTACTTTGCCTTTAGAATGAGAGCACATCACGTGAGGGGCTTCATTTGTTGTGTTCATAGCAGAAGGAGAGCTCCTACAATTTGAATGTGGTCTAGGTTCTATACGGTGCATTAATATTCGTCAAAACAGCTTCCGCACACAATATTGTTCAGGTTGGCAGGCATCTTCATGCACCACACTGTGACCGGTAATCAGCGACGAGGGCACTATCCAGGAACCAGCAGAAGCCTCGTCAAACCGCCAACAAAACCATTACAGATATTTCAAAAGCGGGAAATAGAGCTGAAATCCTAGGGGATGCTGTAACGGGCTTATTCTCAGGAAAATATAACAACTTAATAGAAGGGTGGACTCCTCGAATATTAATCGCGAGACGAATCTGATTTATCTTTTAATCCACAATATAAAACTTGGTTTCAGGATAAGTTTCGTTGACAGGCACTTGTGAATATAACAAGACAGCTTTAGTTATGATAAGGATGGGACGTTTCTTGACAAGCTAACTACACACGTTTCTTAGTTAGGATTATTTCACAAGGATTTGTTTAGTTGTATCATTTACTGTAATATAAAGTCTTTGTCGAATTATAACATTAATTTAAATGCCTGGGATGTTCTTTATTTCCGCACGATATAAGATACTGTCACGTATTTCGGGATGTATGACTATAGACGGGGTATGTATTGGATACAAGATTTAATGACCTCTTATACATACCACTCGGAACTACAGATAATTACAGCGCTATCGCTAATCTCCACACTTTACAGTTCACCACAGAACAAACTAAACCTTACTCTAGCCCGCTGTACCTTAACCAGTCGTTCCTTGACAACGGTTTCTAACAGTAAAACTTCTTCAGCTGCCCGCTATCAGGTCCTTCCTTCGCCGACTCTTGTGCAGAACTGCCTGTGAGCTATCTCCTCAGGAACTCTCAATCCAATTCTATGCTGCAGCTGCCAACTGTCAACTGCCAGCTATCGCCCCAGGAACTCCTAATCCAATTCTATGCTGCAGCTGCCAACTGCCAGCTATCTCATTTCCATGTCTTTTTAATTCCTCAATCAATTTGCAAATTGATCCAGCAATTCCTAGTGATATACACCATCTTCAGAACCCTTTAATATCTACTTTGTGTGCCGTTTCTTCTCATATATTCGAAGCTCTATTACATGTTCCAAATATACAGTTCTCATAAATGATAGAATAAGTATCCGCAAAAAGTCTCCAGAAATATTAACACGCAGGCAATCTTTCAAATTACGTAACATTTAGCTTGTAAACACATATTTGTACGTATTTCGTTTTTGGCCGAAATTATACCATTCTATCTGCAACATTTCCAACAAATATACCTATAAAATTAAGGCCAGACTACCAAGATGTGTGTGTGTTTGTGAATGGGTTAACAAGTGATGGATGTTTGAGTGGGCGAGGTTCGATGAGTGGATATCAGAATCAGAGGTGAACAGATGGACTTACGGGTGAATGGACTTAAGTTGTCTACCTTTATCATATACAATTCTGTAATTTTATTTCCAATATCTGTCATATAAAACTAAATAATAATATACGTAACAATAATATCGGATGTGATATGTAACAAAATATAATGGAAACTAACATCAAAATATTGCAAAATGAGTTTTTTTAAAAATGAATGCCCCTCTGAAGCGATTCTGCGAGAACAGACTTGCAATAAAGTTTTCCTTGGATGTTATTTCAGTGAATGAATGAATAGAGGGGGGTTGGCCATTATAACCCGGCCCTTGCATAGAGACCAGCAATGATCTATTGTGCTTCCCATCTTGATTAGCCCTTTATTAATCCTACACTTCGAATGCAATGTAGGACACGTTACATAACTCCATTCCTCTCCTTGGAGTCAGCACCATCAGTCATTAACCTGATTGCCTTGAATACATTCACGCCACTGAAAGAGAACCAGGGCTCTTGTTGCAGCTAATTTTCGGTACTTCATTTTAACTCCGCGTCTTTGGTTTCAACTTGCAGGTTCATATGAAAATACAGAGACACTCTCTGAAAAGTTGCATTGCAGCAAGGGCGCGCACGTACCTACACGTTCATCTCCTTTAGAAGACAACAATTCTCAAGGCGTTATTAATGGCACTATACAGGCTGCGAAAGCTCGGGACATAATTAAAAGTAAATCAGTCAGACATCCCCAGCGATTCTCTATCTGTAACGAAAACTGCAAGGGATAGTAGAGTGAAGAGTAGAATAAGGTATAGTCGACAGGAAATAGAATGACGCTTGTGGGTAATTTGTGCAGTGGTCGATGACGCCGAGTATCCATTCCATCAAATTAATATTTTCTCACAAAAGATCTATGAAACAAAAAAAAATAACCATTTCTGTCTGTGACGGTACACCGAACCATTTCATTTCCAGCGCCACACGACATACAGAGCGAAGTAAAAGCCACTATAGTGAGAAAGTTAAGTGTATATCACTACAGTTTGCATGAATTCATGCCCTGATTACATGGCGTATCATGCTTCATAGACTACATGTTTTGAGATGTCAACCTGTCGGATGAGGAATTAATAAAACACGAGGATGGGAGAATGGCCGCTCAGGCAATAAAATGTATCTAAATACAAAAATGTTCCTTAAATCTAATTGACTCTAATCTTCTGTTAACGCAACCCTACTGGAATTACAGAAATACGAAATTCGCACGCATTTCCAGTCCACAGCACAGCGTTTATTATTATTCTATCATTATTTATTTAAACTGCAAATGGGTTTTTGTCCGGTGGCAGTGGTACTACAATAAGACACAACACACAAATACACACATCACAACAAAATAACACACCAAAGCAAGAAGCATGTTCATATTCTGATATGAAGTACTGGCGAGATTTCGTATCTCTTGGCTATCCAGTTGTTCTGCCAGCTACCAAAATACAACGACGTTTGTACGTAACAGTCCGAAACAAAAAAGCCAACAACCAGGACCGACAATTATACAACGAGTTTATTACTACAGACGTACAGTAATGTATAAATGTAGCATTCTTTTCTTTATTAGCCCCACAGTTCTCAAGGCAGGGACTAACGTTGGGCTCTTGTGGACACGACAATAAATTGCCGGATTCATAAAAGCGGGGAACTTCCTGAGTACCTGTGTAAATATCAGGCTCTAATTAAAAACTGCTACTGATGCCATATTGCCACGTACTAGGGGTTGGCGTGACTAATAATAATGGGTTCCGGATCTGATGATTGAGTTAACTGGTACTTATTTACAATTACACTCAATTATTACAGCTCAGACATTGAACTCCTGCTGAACAACGTCTGCCTGATCATTCTCTCACGAATGTCCCACGGATCTGAACCTGAATCTGTCCGATTCACGAATGAACTCACTTTTACGAGTATATATGTCACGCGTCACCATGTCGAACAGCTAACTGTCCTCTGTTATCCTTCTTGTTAATGTTATCTGCTGCGGAAACAGGTGTTTGAATGTCGTTGCCTAGCAATTTATCTTCCGCTTCTGCTGTTACTCCGGTTTTTAGGCATTGTTTACCAAGCGTTGCCTAACAATGGATTATTCGGTCACGATATTTTATTAGCCTTTCAAATAATTTTGTAATTAATTTTCAGTATACGCCCTCAGTGAAAAACTTTCTGTTTCGGCGAAAATATTTTTAAAATAGTTTTCATATGTTGTTTGTTTGTTTGAAATAACGTAAATATTTCTTTAAATATTTTCTGGCAACGTATCCTCTCTTCACATAATCTTTTTGAAGTCCTTAGAGTAATAGTCATAACACCAACTTTGCACTCCGTCCATCATAACGAGTCCTGAGACAACCTCATGTAGCGGTTGAAAAGTCTGCATTAGCCCTAACCTCTCAGATGCTCAACTTTCGATGTCAACTTTTCACCGAATATGATGCAAGGAAGAGGTCAGAGATAGTTTACTCTATTTTCTGACCAGCAAACAGGCTCTTTCTCTCTGTTCCAATGGTTTTCGAGTGGATGGATATCGAGCTCGCGCCTGCATGCAAGCAGTAACGTGATTGATTGTGTGGCAATGCCGCCATGGAGCTCTCCGACTCCATTAGCCGCTCTTCATCTGTGTGATGAGATAATAGCATCCTCCTCGCCTTCCAGCCCACCACCCGCCCATCCAGTCGGGAAGCGATGCAGAAACAGACCAGCTTTTCACGCTTTCTTAACCATTAAAATATCTCAGCTGGTCGAAGCAGTGAGTTGAGTGAAGCAGTTCTCTCTTTTAGTAAGGACTTAATATTCTTTGTAATGTTCTTAATAACACTTTCAAGAGACGGATATCAATATATATTTCGGCTCCTTCAAGCTGGTGAGTTTAAATTATGTATGATGTATTCATGGATCTTAATTTGTTAAAGCGATTAAATAAAATACAGAGCTACATTCAGGGCTTGAGGTGGGGCGGGATGCGGCGGGATGGCATCCCGGTTCTCTTTTCATTCCATCTCAAGCATTGGCTTCACCCTAACGGGCATCACAACGAAGTGAAAGCCACATAATCGAAAAATATAATGGGGCAATTCTACTGGAACTGTTATAGATCTTTATCAAAATAGCACACTTTTCGCGTCTAATTTTACGTAGTAAAAGGGATCGTCTTTCGAAATACCCAGTTACGAGTATGTAAGCTCTGCGATATTATAAATCGAAGGTTCTACATCGCTGTTCCTACGAGTCTGACTAATTCCGAGTTTTACATTAAATTATTTACTATTTTATCCTATTCATTTGATCTGTTATTTTACAGTACTCTTTGTCCAATCACGACTCATTTCGTGATACTGTGTGATATCAAAATTCTTTTCACCTGGGTTCTTTACTTCGTCATCAATACCGTATTTACGCATGTATAGGCCACACATTTTTTGCCAAAAATTCAAGAGGAAAACTGGGGTGCGGCTTATATTCGAAATACTCGAAATCACACTTCATTTTAAAAAAAATTATATTCATAATTAGTAATACAGGGTGTTCTACTCCTGAAATAATATTCCAAGAAAATTATTTTGTCGAAAATTTCTGTCTGAAAATTGTGTTCCGGCTTATACACGCACGCGGCCTATACATGCGTAAATACGGTACATCTCTTGACACTACTCATACAGCTTTCAATGCTTTATACTCTATTTACTGGCCGATATTGCAATATTTTACACAGCTCGAATGATTACATAAAATTTACCATTTTCAATATCAGCTATGTCCGTATTTCTTTCCCTTCCATTGTAAGACGGAAGTGGTGTACATATTATGTTTTGGGACATTATTTATCGTCCCGCCTTCATCTAACAACAACGTCCTCTTTATTTTTTGAAACACAACGTTTCGGATATAGCATTCTGTCTCCGTCTTCAAGTAAAACCTACTCAGTTGGTCCCAAGAGATAGAGGACAAAACGATGGATGTTGTCCAGAAACATAATATTTGTACTAATGTACTACCATCGTCACAAACTTTTAGATATTCTTACTGAAATGGTGGTCAGTACTGTAGTTAGCTGCAACGTAAGATCGGACATCAGTGGCAACTGAATATCTTCCTTTCTCCATTACAATATTACTAACAAGTTACTTCCCGCACTTCACTCAAATGAACTGCTGTTAACGGACTGCAGCTCGGCTGGTGTCCTCGTTATATAACCTCGAGGCAGATCCAACGGAAAACACGGCTTCTAGCAATTCTTCTGTTATTACCGTGGCCGATTTTATAGCTCTAGGCTTGATATAGCGTATTTACGCATGTGACAGGTCAAGTCAGGTCAAGTCACGACAAGTCAAATTAGGTCAAGTCACGACAAGTCACGCAAAGTCACGGCAAGTCACGCCAAGACACGCCAAGTCAAGTCAAATCACGCCAAGTAATCTCAAGTCACGCCACGTCACCTCACGTCACTTCACCTCACCACACCTAACTCAACAGCAGGGAATAGTACCCCTCAGTTACTAACTGATGCGCACAAATCTATTGCGCAAACCTAACTTAACCCAACCCAACTAAACCCAACCCGACCTAACCTAATCTAACCTAATCTATCCTAACCTAACCGAACCTAACCTAGCCTAGCCCAGCCTGTCCTAGCCTAGCCTCGCTTCGCCCCCACGTCAAATCACGTCAAGTCACCCCAAGTCACGCCAAGTCACGTCAATTCAAGTCAATCAAGTTTCATCTAGTCACGCCAAATAACGACAAGTCACGTAAAATAACGCCAAGTAACGTCAAGTAACGTTGCATAACGACACGTCACCTCACCTCACTTCACTTCACCTCACCTCATCTCACCACACCTCACCACACCTAACAGCAGGCAATTGTAGCAGGCAGGGGCACAGTAGTCGCGGAGAAACGTTCCATCCGCTCTACGCTGCTGCCCCGGTTTCCTCGATCTTTGAACACCCTGTATTACTAATTATGAATATAATTTTTTTTAAAATGAAGTGTGATTTCGAATATTTCGAATATAAGCCGCACCCCAGTTTTCCTCTTGAATTTTTGGCAAAAAATGTGCGGTCTATACATGCGTAAATACGGTAGTTTTCACCTTGAACGTGTTTACCGACCGTTACGGTAAACGAGTGTTTGTTTATCCACCTATTGCATAGCAACGGCTGTACTCGTTCCGTTTCGAGGTCTCTGTCCAGCAACGGGTCTATACGCTACAATATCATGGCAACTACCGCGCTGTCTTTTGATTATTATTTGTAAGAGCCGTTTGAGGATAGATTCTTAATGTTGCGAAGATTAACTCCTTGAAAGTGTCCATAACTGGAAGCTCACAGCGAAATTTTCCGCATTACCTAGGAGACAGACTGATAAAACGCAACATCCTACTACCTTACAGAAGCAAACAGTTCACTCCCGAAAAATATTCAAGGTTTTATTTTTATAACAGCCGACATGAACCAGCAGTCTTCGCTCGCAGTGTTGTGAAACGTTGGCAGATTAAGTATTTATGCCAGCGGGCTCCAACTCACTACATCACACGATATAAAACATGCGTGATTCTAGATCGTAAATGTGTGCCATTTTCTATACAGTCTTACTAAAAGCTGATATGATATACAACTTTGCAATATATAACCTAAATGTCAAAGTCGCTTTCTTATGTGAAGACGTGTAGCATGTCGTGTCTAGTGACAGACGGTACACTATGTGACCCTCGCGTGACACTCCAATCGCTAGATTCGTTATTACCTTCGTCATTCAGGCTCGTCCTCTCTGCGTTTTGCATTCACAACTTCATTTAAAAGAAGAGAATAATTCACAGAGAAGTCAAGTGGATGTACTACAGTATTAGTACGCAGTTTTCACAGTGTTCAAATTGTAATAGCTATACTAAATGTGAAAAGTATTAACGATACTTTTTACGTCTTCTGATTCGTTCTGTGATCACTGCGATACATTTCGAGTTCCACAATTATCAAATACCTAAACAGAAGAATAATTAATAATTTCCCAACCCATAATGAAGTTGGTCGTCCTCTGTGCAAAGAAAGAAGTTGTAAGTTTTGAGGTTTTCACGGTGGTGACTATGAAGGATGTCGTCTCGTGAGATGTGACGCCGTGTAGGTCTTGTGTGAAAAGGGCTCCACATCCTAGAAGACGGCATTCTTCAATGAAAGAAGTTATTCTGGGTAAATTTACAACAAAGCAGTATATAAGATTCTACCTGAAACACATTATGATTTGAAAAGATTTAACCTACAAATAAGAATAAAAATATTGAAACTGATGAGTTTTATACATGTTTAGTATGTAGAATGCAAAAATGAATGGACAGCAACCATGAGTTTATTAAAATCCTTTACTGAGTCTAGCCACGGTTTGCCTCGAGAGTTTATTTTTGTCTGCATATGCATTCATTTTCCTGATGATATATGCGTTTATGTGACAAGTGTAAAGAAATATAATTACAAAAGTAAATACCCTTGGAGACAAATGTATTCATACCGCAATACATCCAAGAACTTATGAACAAACGCTTAAGTTTCCGGCACGGACTTCTTGTTAGTCACAAGTTTTGAAGGCGAAAAATACAGAAATATGATCAGAGGGTTGAGTCCGATGGTTAACATTTACTTCACAAAGTGAACTAAAGTTTCATTGCAAATACAATTGTAATTATTGTGGAATAAGAAACCGGTATGACCAGCTGAGATATAATGAATATACCAACATGAAAGTAAAGAATATTTTGGAAAAACAATTTTAATAGTACTGTAATGTTAGCGATTAGAGCACAAGTTACTTTCCCCTGCCTTTTTACTATCGGTGGGATATCCATACAGATCAGTGTTCCGTATGTCTATTTGTTACATAACGAGTTTCATTCCAGAGCTTTACAGACTGAGACACTTCTGGCGTCCACAGTTTATCGAGACAAACAAATCTAAAAAATGCACTAAGTACGTGATACGTCATAGGTAAACTTAATTCGAGTAACCTCGCCTGGTTCTTAACTGGATCAGTAGCCACCTTGCGTGTTATGTATAGAAAGGATTTCGAATGAGCGATGGATGACTAAATGTCGCCTTAAGTAAGCCATTAATCACGTTTGTTCAAAGTTCATAACACGCATCATGGGTATTTGTTATGACATTAAAAACGAAGGAATGGAACTTCAGAGCAAACACAACTTATTTCCTTTCCTCTTATTGTTCCTTTAAAGGAAAGCATTACAGAAATTTATGCTTCTGTAAATAAGGACATTGCTTTACTTTGGCTCTCGACAATAGGTGATTTTGAAAGGAGCCGGCCAGTGCCCCTTTAGGAGTTTCAACTCCACTATAAAACTGATACTAACAATGAGCGACAGAATTAGCAAGACGCCTGCAATGTTTGGTGTGGGGAGAGCACCGGATAAATCCAGTCACAGTAATAAGCTCACACAGAGGAAATGAAATAAAATGACACGGAGTTCTGAGCAGAAATTATAAACGTTCTGTACACTGGCTTCTCGCACTACAAGTCCTTTAGATTTGTTGCTGTTTTGTATTTCTTTTTGTGATTAACGGCCGTGGAGATTCGTTGCGCTGACCACGCGACACCATCTATCCGCAAAAGTTGGTACTAACTTCGCCGACAAACGGCGGTCGCTCGGTCGGTCGGTATAGTTCGCTTGCGGGCTACGTGTCATGGAGTATCGAAGAACATTGATCTGAAGTATAGATTATATTCCCATTAATTTCTCTTAATGAAATCTAAAACTTTCCTGCGATCGCCATGTTTCCAATTGTTGTCTGATTAAGAATGTTTCCCACATAATGCGCATGTATATTTCCTCATGAAATTTCACATGCCTGGCTCCAATGATTCGTTTATATTGGCCACATAACCAAAAGCTAGAGAATATTTTCGCACTGTTGTTCTTCTACTCTATCGTCTATAGAATATCAATTCCCGGAAATTTGTATATTCTATAAAGATCTATTGCCATACATCTGTACATGTAGCCTCAGCCTCACATTTATGAGAGTCCGAAATGTTGTTGTTGCTGACTGCAGTAAATTATAAAACATGATGTTCGTGGCCTCAGATAGGCATAAGTTTCCTAAAACATTTCGTGGAAATCGGTGAACTGGTTCAAGAAAGGAGAAGAATGTGCAGGCAGACAAATATCAGACACACGACAACATGAAGATTTCATTTTCCATTATGGATGCAAAAGATGCTAAAAAAATTGTAGGTTGGAAGAATCCTTCAAAATGAGAAAAAATATTGATTAGTATTGGCACAGTATTAGTATCAGTAAGTTCACATAATCTAAATTAAGCCTGCTTGTAAACAGTGATTCGTACATTGCTTAACAGCGCATTTTAACCCCAGAGATGCTATTAAAAAACAGAGTTGTCAAGATCAACATGAATGGTTAGAAGGTAAGGATTTGGAAGGACGACATCGTGCTTTACTTCAAGTCCTTCAATTCCTCTTGAGAGAATGGGGAAAAAATTATGACTTCATTCGGAATATACGACATCAAAACCAAGATTCGAATGTGACGCCTCCTGAATATAAGTCAGGAGCCTTAGTACTTAACCGAACTACAGGTGCACGTAAAAGGTAAATATGAGAACAAAAAGGTTAAGGTCTGTGCAATTGAGTGAGTGAGTACCGTCTGTAGTGGCTCAACGCATGCATATTTCTAGAACAAAATTCTACAGTATAAAATTCCACAGAGTAGCCTGCAGTATTTACAAGTAACTGAACGTTTTAAAATTAATATTCTTTGGCGGTTAAAATAGCGGGAAATTATTATATTCTATTACTTTAATAATACCCAAATCATGTGAAATTCACATCAAGAAGTATACATGTAGATGAAATAGATATATAGACATAAATGAGGGAGATTTTAAGAGTTTGACTTTCTACTTGAATGATTAGTGTCGCCTGAGTCACAATGCACAACTAGTTCATTTTCTCCATTCTCAGTAACGTGGGTTATGCTTGGAAAAAAATGAGATCTGTTCCTCCCGGGTTTTAGGCAACCACACATGCACATGAACGCGGATCTGGACACAAGAAACGGATTGTCTGTTGAGAGCTCCCTTACGAAAACAAAAAGTGTTCAATACGTTTGGCATAATTATATATTCTGATATTTCCACACAGCTTTAAAGAAATATGCTGTATTTCGATAATGAAGATTTGGTTTATTATCTACACAATATTTAAACATTTATATATTTCATATATAATATGTCCTCTTTCTGTGCCTAAAATGTAACTAAAGTAATTAAATTGTAATACTCTTTTTCACTGAGGTGTTAGCTCGAAACTTAACACACAGCAATTTTATGCCTGTTCACTAACGATTCTGTGCGCACGCACGCACAGCGCACACACATAAATACACATAGCCACAGCGAAATACTGGCCTCCTTCCAAGAAGTATAATCCAAGATTCAAGTGGGAAGCTTCGTAAATTTACACAAAAAACCTTACTCCTAATGAAATGAAAAACGCCAATGTTTTCACTGCCACTGAAACAAAAGTACTCTCCAAGATTAAATCTTCTGGTCTTTTCTATTGTACTCTGTTTTAAAAGCATTATATGCAAAGGTCATTTAGAAATATAAAGGGTTATAAATTTAACTGACCAAAAATTTATGTCTTTCTTTGTCTTTCACATAAAAACACAAAAGCCAAGCGGATGTGAATGCTGAGGGGACGGGAACAGGAAAACGCCTCCTAGCTTTGAAACAATATTTTCCCCCTGAGTACTTCTATTCCGAAATTATGAAAACACTAATCCTTATTAATAGGTTATAATAAATTATGAAGTCAGACGTAGAAACAACTAAAGGAGGGATATATCGCAGACGGTTCACAAAATACGAATATTTTCTTTATGTGTAAAAAGTATGTTGTTTTATTTTCTTTACGAAACTTTATCGATCTGCTAGTTTCTTTACATGAAAGATATTACATTCTAACTTAAGATGTAAAATAAAACCCTGTCATGCTATATTTCAGTCCCTCTTGCCTCTCTCGACGCCGGAGCCATCATTCAAAGAAGCTAAACGTAATCAATCTGTCGTTTTAAGTGAAACTCAAACTTCGATGCGCTAGCTGAGGCAGCAGGGAGGTAACCTACCGTGACAAGGCCTTTCCCTCTAACCCTCACCTGCATGCGCAGTCTCGTAAACCCCCGGAAGGAAGCCAGGGCCACTTGCGGAACTCACGTTCCCCTTCAGACTGATTGCCCGCAACTTCGCGGTAAAAGCAGAAGGCATTAGGTCCAACTTCAGCTCTCAGAATACAGTTATTGAATATAAATTAGTCAGGTTTTAGAAATCTAACCACAAAGTTTTTTTTTTTTTTGTTCTTCTACGGCCTTCTTTCTCCTCTTCTGTTCCTTTTCTTAGAAGTTGAAACTTTTACCTTCAGAGCCTTTTGTTCAGTTTCTGTTGAAACCTCGCTCAAAAAATCTGCTTTTTATCAGCGAAAATAATTTTTCAGCGAAATGAGATGGATTCGAACGGGCAGTGGACTCCCTACCAAGGCAAAATTTACCTTGAATCAAGTCTCATAACGTGTAAGATTTGAGGTTTTCACGGCGGTGACTATGAAGAAAGCAGTCTTCTGGGATGTGGCACCGTGTAGATGTGGTGTTAGCCGACGTTTCGGAGGAACGTATCGCCTCCATCTTCAGGGTTGAAGGAAAATAAGAAAATACGCAAGCGAAGAGACCGTGAGAACCGTTAAAAGCAGACTGTTGCTGAGCCAGCTTGTTCCTCCGAAACGTCGGTTAACACCACATCTACACGGTGCCAGATCCCAGAAGACTGCTTTCTTCAAGTCTGATAACGTTGCGACATATGCATAGGTTCACTGAAGGCGCATGAAATATTTCATTCGCCTTTGTGGGTTATAAAATTACGGCCCAAGCTTGTGGGAACTGCAGGATAAAGTAAAAAAAGTAGAAACCGAAATGCGACCTGGTTCACATTTCTATTTCGGAGATGCTGACTTCGAATGACGTTCATGTAGAGCAGCAATATTCAGTACCTTTTCTGTGTATAGGCCTACTGCTAAGTAACTAAATGGAACAGTCTCATTATGAACTTATAAAGAAATTCGTAGGGTTACAGAACCCGAAGTTTAATTGCCGTGTTCACAAGAGCCTCCAGCTTGGGCTAACAACTTCTCGACGTAAAGAGTCCAGATGCTACGAAATATTACACAGGGCTTTTATATTGCACTTCCTTTTAAACGTTTAGAAGGCGCAGCTCTTCTTCATATTACTTTAATAGTCGTTTCATATCTTTGACAAAGGTCGGTAGTATTTATGAGAACAAGAGACGTTTATTCTGAGAAATTCTGCTTTACGTAACGTTACAGCATTCGCCACAAATATTTTGCACTGCCATCTAACGCAGGACTGTCCAAATTCAGACAATGAATGGAAGCATTTTACGTACTTACGTACCTATACGTTATAATACACATTTTAATACCTGTATATCGACAGAATATGTGACATTTAATGATCAGATATGTGAAGCACAAACATTAGAATAACAATTAAACGCAAAAGTTTCATTAAATTAAATTTTATATGTCGACGGTTCATAAAATTCGACTGATAAACTTATGTTAGTGTACATAAATACTGCAGACTATCATGGATTCAGGACAATTTCATTCTTGTAAAATTCATTAACAAATGAAGCGTGAAATCTGATAGATTACACGGACGGAAGCACATGTTTTTTTTTTTCCTTGGCACTACAGCCCCAGTGGGCCTAGGCCTACCTCCATGAACTTCTCTGTTCACTTCGGTTTTTCTAGATCTTACACATTCAGTAGGACTCCTTGGGCGGGTGATCAGCTCGTCGCAAGGCCTCTACCTGCACACAAACAAAGAAAAACGCACACATACAAACTAAACATCCATGCCCTGAGTGTGATTCAAACCCACGATGCCGGTTTCCGAGCGAGCGAAGACAGACGATGCCTTAGACCGCTCGGCTACCGTGACCGGCGGAAGCATATTACGTGAAGATATTTCGTCAAGATATAAGTACGACGACATTTTAAATAAGATGAGTGGGTTAAGGCATGCAATTAGACTGGATGGCTCGTCTAGGTAAGGTTTCCTACTGTGCTCCCAGTATGTTTGAAAGTACAGCAGTTGTGGTCAATTCTTTAATGAATTATTCTGATTGTGTACATGAACTTATTCTCAATAACGCCTCAGGCAGAGTTATTAATATGAAGCACTCTTTTACTAATAATGTACAATAATTTTCAATTGAAAATACAGTATAATTATTAAGAATAAAGTTTAGCGAATATACCTATCATCAATAAATTGAATATTTTAGCAAGATCAGTTGCATTTATGGCAAGAACAAACGAAGCTGTAGATACTGCTCCTATCTTGAGCGGTCGCTTTAGATGTTTTAAGGACACCATCACGATGGGCTTATGAACAATTATATTCTGAAAATATGCCTGTAATTATGCTATATTCTGAGGCCGCTACTACTTGGCATAGAAAGAATTAATTGAGACGTTCCAATTAATGCTTTGTGGATCGCTATGTTTACAAATAGAGTTTAGAAAGGAAAGGGGAACATGATTAACTAATTTCACCAACAACAAGCTGCACTCGTAGACGTGCATAAGGATGATAACGGTAGCATATGCTATAGTGTCACATCTCGGCAAGAGATATAAGTTAAAGCAATTACCTTGACTGAAAAAACTACAACTCAAAACTTTGATGTTTATGATTACGGAAGATTATAATCGAGATTTACGTTAAATAAATTCCAGACTTGTAAGCAGTTATTAAGCTTGCTTAAGTGACATACTGCGGGAAATATCATTATCTACATTAAACACAGAATTTCCGTATTTCTCCCCCTTTCTTTACTCTTTTGGAGGCACGACTATCAAATATTTCAGTTTTCTCTGTGGTGCGTCGTCTATTTCACTATGACCTTTTGTTTCTGCGACACCTCTGTGAGCAGATCTCTGACGCCTTTTGGTCATATTCTCTGGTACCTTCAGATTTCTGCACCGCCTGTTCCGTTATATTATATTGTAGAAACATACACTTATCACCCTACGATTTATAAAATTCTTTAGTGAAGAAGAGCGTTGTAACTAGCTCCATGGAGCAGAATCCTTCTTCAGAACCGAACAGTCGACGATTAAGAAATTCCACGCCTCTTCTAATACCTGAATATTCATTAACATTATATTACATTTCAGCATCCTCGTGCACTGGTTATCAGTTTGGTTTGCCTGGGCGGCCTTGAAGGTGCAGCTTCTAGTAGTTCTCCCTGGCTGGTGATTATCTACGCTTTCGCCGTCTTACAGATGTCACTTATACGCTCATAAATGTGACAACGTAGCACGTCAATAGGCTACGAGCACTACAAGAAGTTGCATCTTCAAGCCTGCCCAAGCAAGCCCTAGTCATTAAAATTTCACAAGTGTCCGCCAACTGACCAGATCTAGCATCACATGAATCCAGTCTAGAGTCTTATATGTAAGATTTGAGGCTTTCACGGCGCTGACTATGAAGAAAGCAGTCTTCTGGGATTTGGCACCGTGTATATGTGGTGTTAACCGACGTTTCGGAGGAACGTATCGCCTCCATCTTCAGGGTAGAAGAAAAAATATAAGAAATCTGCAAAGCGAAGAGACCGTGAGAACCGGTAAAAGCACACAGTCCGCTTTTACCGGTTCTCACGGTCTCTTCGCTTGCAGATTTCTTATATTTTTTCTTCTACCCTGAAGATGGAGGCGATACGTTCCTCCGAAACGTCGGTTAACACCACATATACACGGTGCCAAATCCCAGAAGACTGCTTTCTTCATAGAGTCTTATATATTATTTTCGTAAAATCTAATTAAATATTATCTGTGTAATTCTATCTACGTCTAGGTCTGCGACATGATCTCCTTTCTTTACTTTTCCCGATTAAAATGATGTGCATTTATTATTTCCCTTATGCGCTCTACTTGTTTCACTCAGCACATCCTCTGTGATGTAATGACATTAATAATATTTAGTGGCGAGATACAATTACGAAGCTCCTCGCAAGGCAGATATCTCTTTCGGACCGATATTTCCTATCGTTTTATATGATATTCTCCTCAGAACTGTATTCCCAAATAAAGTAAATATTTTATTTTCTCTCAAGTTAAGAGATGAAATTACACGCACAACAGAAGAACAGATATGACAATGGATTTGTTTTAGATTCCTATATTCTATGAGGAAGCGCTGACGTGCGTCGCTCGCCCGTAATCTTTATCTACATCACATCTTTAAGTTTCAAAGTTCGTGCTGGTCGATAAAAAAGTTAATATAAAAAGTACTTCAACCCCTAGATGTCCTTGTATCGACCCACTTGAGTAGCGTCGTTATCTTCGTGTGAAAATGTTGCGAAACATCCAACAATAACAAGCTGAAATGGCGTTCTAAATCCCGGTCATCAGTAACGATCACCATCTTTCATCGCTCTTCGTAACAGCAATCATCCTTAAGTTAGCTTTATACTTGAAACCATGAAAGTTTACTCCCATCTCCTCACTGTCTAGCACAACTCTGATTTAAGTCACGCCAACACATCACTAACCAGACGTATCAAAGCTCCCTTACAAAGTTAATTCGATTTTGAAAACTTTCGAGAATTGAATTTCCGAAGGCAGTGTGGGATGGGAAAATAGAATATTGACTATTTCATAGCAAAATTTATTTTCACCAAGGAGGTTCATGCGGAGTGGCAGTGACATGTTCTCGTATCAGCACATATTCGCTACTGTTAACATACTAATCACTTTATCAATTTCACATAGTTTGACACATGGCATTCAGATGGGTTTCACATTTTTCTCTTAATATCAACCATTTACGCTCAGTCTGGCTCTGGGCAGGAAATTCCAGCGTGATCGGTCGAGTTCGGCAAAAAAAAATGTAATTGACTCTTCTTACACTGTTAAAGACATATATGAACATTTTGTCTGACAACTTTGTATACCCTGTCGGAGTCCGCGTGACGGCGAATAAGAATGTTTTCCGCGATTGTCCGGTATGGACCTACATGAAAACATCAATGAATTACTTCTTCCACCTTTTGTTCATCATTAGCCTTCGAAGTTCAGGGGACTACGTTAAGACAAGAATTAAATAACACTTCTACGAGAAGCGTGCATTGTTATGAATATTTGTTTGTTTTATGAGTTGTTTAACACACTCCTCTGTATTTAGAATATATAGCGTCAGATGGTATGACAACAGATGAATTAAGAACTGGACAGGATTTGGAAGGAAACGGTGGTGGCTTAATCGAGGAACCATCCCGGCACTTTTCTGGATAGAATGAGGATAACCACAGAAAGCCTCAGGCACGACAGCCGGTGTTCCGGCAGAAGTTCAAACCCAGAATCTTCATGATAAGCTTTAAGAGCGAACAGACTCTTCGGTAATGTTTCGTATTGATGTTTATAATATGTCAGGAAAAATTATCCAACCAAATCCAGTTTCATATATTCGTTCGCTTGTACTAGTTCAAGAACACGTATGCATATATAAAACAAGTGAAATCTGTCTAAAACGCAACCTTGATTGAATAGGAAATCTGGATTATCGTAAATTTATTCTGTCCCAAGATTGCAGGGTGAGAATCGCTCCAAGACTCACTAGTGTAAATGGAATTTCTGAAACGAGGAATCGGATATTAAAAACAATGTCTTACGGGAGAGTAATCCGCATGGATATTTATTGCTTTCTATATTCTCCTCGCTGTACAACCGACAGTCTGAAAACAATATGTACAGCATTCTAACGGAATACTGCAAAATGGAAACGAGGAAGAACGCAAGAAAGACAAGGAAAATAAATATGTGCTTTTCGAAAATAGTGCAATGTACGTACGTAATTCTCTACTGAAGCACCTTCTTTGGATTATAGCTAACATAATACTCTATTTTCTTTTCTTCTACACATGTTACAGGATTTTGTTACTTTATGTTTCATAATGTCAGTATACAATTTTCAGAACTGCTCTGGTACACGTTTTGGTCGACACGTGACCACCATTAGGCATTTCTATGTAATGCGGAGCTGCTACACTGCACATGTGAAACTAACGTTTGGTCTCGTTTATGGTTTAAAACCAAATTAAACTTACAACTAATATCCCAATTAAAATCGAAGTCAGAATTAAAATAATGTAATGTTTCTTGTTGTTGTGTTTGAGTTTTGTGTTGTATCCTTGTTTTTCAAGATATATAAATGTATATAAAGTATGCAGTCTTTTTCTTTTCTTTTCCTTCGCACTACAGCCCCAGTGGGCCTAGGCCTACCTCCATGAAGTTCTCCGTTCACTTCAGTTTTTCTAGATCTTACACATTCGGTAGGACTCCTTGGGCGGGTCAGCAGCTCGTCGCAAGGCAGGTATGCAGTCTACACAACAATATTCTGTATTTAAAGAACAAATTACACTACTGTTTCACCATTTGCTTTCATTTTGCTTCTACAGACGCGTCTCTAAAAACAAAATGAAAGCGAATGCTGATACAATAGTATTTTATGTTTTTTATATAAAGAATATTGTTGTATAGACTGTATATCTTATATACATTTATATATATTGTTCATAACACACAACAGGATACACACTATTAAGATTCTTGTCTTTGTCTGTCTATATTATGATTTCTTATTTTTATATTATTTTTTGTTAGGTTTGAGTTTGGCTGACTGACGGATAAGTACTGAAGCTTATAAATGTGACATCATATTATAATACTTCTGAATTTTTCGTGAATAAGTAATTTTAAAAAATGTAATATGTATCTCACAAAGAAATTATATAATATGTATGTAACGGAATACAGTACAGGACAGAGAAAAGATCTGGTCACTTTGCGTATCCCGAGAGGAAAGTTATGCTCAGTTTATAAAGTATATCCAAGTATAAATTTTGCAATTTTCCAAATCAACTTCAGGATGTTGCCCACAATCACACCAAGTAATATTTTCCAGGAGATAATAAGTTGAATTTTCATATGAGATTGGACCTCCTACAGCATTTAGATTTATTCCTTCGTATCTCGCAGTATGGATGATTTGCCATCGAAGTTAAATGAATACTGCAACCGATACGACGTCACTAAATAAATACGAGTATGTTTATATCTGTTTCCCATGGCCGATATTTTATCAGGGATCTCAGTTAAACTCCTGTCATACAGCATACAGCCGAGTTTTTAGGTTGACACGAAGTTTAATCACTATAAACGCCTGCAATAATTGTAATTGCTCCAACTAATAGCTTCAAAAGAATAACTATTGTGAAGGGCATTTAATTGGATGCAGAACTTAATTAAAAATGACAGGTCGAAACGGAAATTACAAAATTTTACAACACAGAGAGAAAGTAGATTAGATTTCCAAGAACAAAAAGGGAGCTACAAATGACTTGAGAGTTTAATTGCAGATTATAATGCGGAATTTTTCGCGAAGAAAAAACTGTGTAATAATAAGTAGAGTAACGTTATGATATGTGATTCCGCCCTGAAAAAGCTGTGCCGAATCTATAGAAGCACAGCAAATAATTTTTTTGAGAAAATATAAATATCACCATTATAAAGAAGACAGTCTTCTCGGATGTGGCACCGTGTATGTGTGGTGTTAACCGACGTTTCGGAGGAACGTATCACCTCCAACTTCAGGGTAGGAGGAAAAATAAGAAAATCCGCAAGCGAAGAGACCGTGAGAACCGCTACAAGCAGATCTCCGAAACGTCGGTTAACACCACATCTACACGGTACCACATCCCAGAAGACTGCTTTCTTCATAATCACCGCCATGAAAACCTCAAATATTATCACCATTATAGATATTCACTAGAGAAAGAAAGTAATTCTGTATCCTTCAGCCCTCATGGAAATTGTATTTAATAAATTAATTAGCTACCGTCATGCATCATAATGCTTGAGAAACTAACAATTGCTTAACTAGTCAAGATACTTCCGGACTTTAATAGAACCCGAAGGTACAATTTCGTGTTCACAAGAGCTCGACACTGTTACAGCTTCTGAATATCGTCCACAATCTCACACACTATTTCGTTAATGTCTCCACTAGATCTCCCAAGCTGTCTCTTTCCTCCAAGTGACCAACCAGCATTTTCTGCTCATTTCTATAATATCTCCTATGAGTTTCACATGCCTCGCTTATCCCATATTGTAACACTGGGCATCATTTTAAAGACAGCTTACTTCAAGACCGTGTCCTTCCTTATTCTTCCGACTTCAACACCAAACTAGTCATCTCCAGTCGCACTGATATACTACGGAATCCAAATGAAAATCATTAAATAACTGGAAAATGGAGAGCAATCGTCAACTGTTCTGAATTTTGTTTCTGCCATTGTAACATAAAGATCCACCATTAATCGAATAATTTCAGAAACAGTAGGCGCTAAACAAAAGTTTCTAAGTTCCTTTTGATCATGAGCCATAATTCATATATGAGACTTGTGTTCGAAAATGGTAACACTTTTACCACACATACGTATGACCACTCCTGTTTTTCTTCCATTTTCCTACATCACCTACAAACCAAATGGTGGACTTATGGTGAAGAAATAAATTGTCCAATAAATTCTTTATTATATCCTCCGAACAACATTTTGACAGTCTTCCTTCTGCCATTATTCTCCTTGCGGTGTCTCGCTTATTTCGGCAGCAGGGGTCAAACTGTATACAACGACTGCCAAGGTTTGACAGTTATTTTCTCTACTGCATAACGAAGGATGGGACGTGCCCGTAACTGTGGAGGTGCCGACTACCGATGAATTATCTACAGCTTATGTAGAATTATTCATGATGACAGCGTTAAGTTGACTGACACTGCTGGAACGGTCGATTCTACATTACAGCCGGCAGAAGCCAGTGGACGATATCATAACCCTGCCGCATACGGGTACTTACACAGGCACAGGCCAAGTTATAACGGCCAACTGGGAATTTGGCAAAACATTTCACCTCATACAGCGTAGTCATTTTCGGCGGCCACGTTTATGTGCCAATGAAACTTTATATTTTAGTAGGGATATTAATATTAAATTTAAATTAAAGACTTTGGCCTACATTATCTTGAAAATTGTGTTTAACACCCCATGAAGTGCCTAATATTCAAATATCCCACGTATTGTACGGTGCTTCAGTTTCGTTTCTTGAATTTTTTGATTAGGCACACATTTAGTTTTTTTTCCGCAGAACACAGCCAATTAAGTTAAAAAGGAGTAGGAGATACAAAATAAATATGTGTTTGCGGAAATGTACATCATGCCAAACTGTACATTTCTTCATAACTTTCTAGTGTTTACTTTACAAAGTGTCATACGCATACAGACCCAATACACATATGCATCTTCTTCTTCTGTGGCGCTACAGCCCCAATTTGGGCCTAGGCCTACCTCCATGAAACTCTCCGTTTCACTTCAGTTTACTAGATCTTACACATTCGGTAGGACTCCTTGGGCGAGTGATCAGCTAGTCGCAAGGCCTCTACCCGTAGACAAACACAGAAAAACACACACAAACATCCATGCCCTGAGTAGGATTCGAAACCACGATCCCGGCTTCCGAGCGGGCGAAGACAGTGCATGCCTTAGACCGCTCGGCTACCGTGACCGGCAATACACATATGTATAGGTAATCTTAACAAAGGCTTTCAAACTTGGAGCTCATCAGAACCGCATTTAAACATACAGTTTCAATCTCTCAAAAACACTCTGCGAGTTCAAAGACCAACTGGTTAGTGTTCTTTCAGAGAATAATATGAAACCCGCAGGTACACTATCTGAAGGGAAATTTAGAATTATCCACTGTTAAAGAAATTTGATACTTATAATGACCACTAGGTTTCAAATGGTCACACACGCTGTGTTAAATCCAGATAGTATAGAGAATCGAATTAGATGCGAGGATGAAGGTGTTCTGCACGAAATGACGAAGAGTCGTGGCCTATTACAATAACCTCTCCAAGTGTTTGCCTCAAAATACTGATGGAAAGTAGGAAACTTCTCGGCCTTGCCAGCCGGTACCTCGTCTGGAACTAACACTTCCCGAATGAAGAGAAGAAATATTTCAGTTTTTCAGTGCCCAGCAGGTATTAAGTGACCGCTGATTCACATAAGCGTTACATATATTACAAAGAATTTTTTAAAAATAATTTTTTCTAAAAGCATTGCGAGAGATTGAATTGTAATAGCTGATTATTCCTTAATACTGTCTAATGTAAGTGAATGACATTAATATAAGAGTCCTTCGTAGGTTCTACCATAGCTTTCCTCTTGAAATACCTGGGTATTTATGTTGTACTTTACACTTCGTGTTGTGACACACTGCTTTACAAGTTCCAGCCTGGGTTCTTTCTGTCTGATAAACTACTCTGTTGTTAGCACCTTGTGTTCATTTTCTTGTAGAATTTCTACCTTTATTGAGCTTCTAGTTGCCAATGATTACTGCCTGTGGGCATCTAATAACGTGGTCTTATTCACGTTTAATAACTTATGTTCAAAAAAATTAACAAGAGAATTGTAATCATTAATGAAGTTAATTACAACTTTCTTGTTCTGAAAATACGTGTCTCATTTCATTGCGTATAATGTATCCAGTTCTGGCTGAACTAAGACCACCTTAGAAGAAATAAGCCTACAGATCAAATATAGTACAATTTAGTCAGTAGGCTACCTTGTGTTATTTAATGATAGGATATATTCCATTAAAATAGCATCGGACACGCTCCAGTCAACATCCACAATATTTTAGATATTGATATCAAAGTTAGGTTATGTTAGGTCGCTTACTTCCTCAAATTGCTAAATTAGTCTCTATTATTGATAACACTTAATTCTCATCCTCAAAGAAACAAAATCGTTTTCTATAACTGTGGAAAGAACAATGTTCTACAATTTATTCACAAAAAGAAAAGGCTAACATGGCCTCTTCGTCAAAAAACATCTACTATGATGCAATTTTCTGGGTGCTTCCCACCATATCGCACTAATCGATATAGCCTATTCAGAAGTTGTGATTTTTGAGAGGCAAAAAGATGCATAGGACGAGAGTTAACGAAAGTAATAAGAAAATCGGAAACGAACATCGTTAAGGACAGATTCGTGAAGTGACTGCTATGCAGAGGTCAAGATGTCTGAATGTGAGTCACCATTTAATGATCACTACTACGCTGTCTCAGAAGACAAACTTTCTAAAGAACATCTGCTGTTTGTCTTCCTTTCAAATATGGGTGTCCGTTAGTCTGCTATCTCCTTATCTTCACATTTCACAATTAAAGGATAATAATAATAATAATTCAATTCGTGTTTATTTACGTGCAAAATTAAGAGCACAGAGGCCAATTAAAAGGTATGCATGAGTACACAGAATTACATAAAAAATAATTAAAAAACAAATACAAAATTTGAGAGTCTACATAATGACAATAGATTAATAATAATGCCAAGAAAAATTAAAGTTAAAGTTAACAGGGGAGAACAATAAAATAAGACCACATACACACAGGTAATATTAAGAGTATCATTAACAAATATTATTAACAATCTTAGGTTCAGTGTCATTGACAGAAACTGTTCCGATTGCAAATATGTCGAGATCT
>NW_019736411.1:312375-312587 GCF_002891405.2 Cryptotermes secundus
AAAAAACGATAAAAACAGACGGACGCAAACTTCTTCTGGATGCGCTCAAGCTATTGGCATCACTCGAGATGATGGAGTTCCAAACTACTGAGGCATATTCCAACTTGGACCTGACTAAAGTAAAATATAGTATATACAGACTTTCCAGGGGGGAAAACCTGTAGGTAATGGAGCGAATAAGGCCTAAAAGCTTTATGCATTCAGCAAATATG
>NW_019736411.1:312696-353209 GCF_002891405.2 Cryptotermes secundus
CAAAGCTGATAATCGTAGCTCAGAAAATTTGTTTTTCTGGTGTATGATACAACATGCGTTTTAGCAATATTAAGTTTCATGGAGTTAGCAGTGCACCAGTCACTTAAGGAATTAGTGTCAGATTGAAGTAAGAGGCAACCATGAGGAGAGTTAATAATGAGGAGAGTTAATAATGAGGAGAATTTTTAGATCATTGGCAAAAATTAGAAATTTACTGTAGTTAACAGAGTCGCATAGGTCATTTATAAATACATTGAAAAGGAAAGGCCCCAGAACAGAGTCTTGCGGCACACCGGACGTTACGTGAAAAGGCAGGGAGAGAGTGCCAGAAACGCGAACCCGAGATTGTCTGTTGGTTAAGTAACTGCGAAACCGGCTAACATAGGCATCAGAGAATCCGAAGGAGCTTAATTTATGCAAGAGCATGTTATGGGGGTCGGGGTCAAAAGCATTAGAAAGATGAAAATAAACGTCATCAGGTTGACGCTGACCGCGTCAAGAAGTCGAGAAACGTCACTAAATTGGTAACTGTAGATTTAGTTCTGGTAAAGCCATGTTGGTTGGATTTAAATTTAGAGAAATGAGAAACATGGTCATGAATAATGAATTCAAACAATTTAGAGAAATTCCTGAGAATAGAAATAGGCCTGTAGTTGCTCACAGCGGCATGATTGCCTCTTTTAAATACTGGTACAACAGCAGATTCTTTCCATGCAGAAGGAAAATACTGCTGCGTCAGGATCAAGTTAAATATATGCCTAAGTATAGGAATAAAAATACCTGCACAATCTTTGATGATAAAACCAGGAATACCGTCAAGCCCAACAGATTTTGATGGTTTTAGTCTCTTGATGACGTTGTACACATCAGCATCAGAAATGGGGCAAGGGATAAAATTCAGAAGTTTGCGAGAGAGGGTGAATGTCCTTAGAGCAGTGGTTACTGTAAACAGATTGAACGTGCTTAGTGAATGCATCAGCAACAGCTTCGGGCTGGACTAGGTGTGTACCATCAACTTCTAGATAAATGGAACCGGATCTATGTTTTCTGAAATTAGATACGTATTTCCAGAAATGTTGGGGCGATGACTTTGTTATCAGTTGTCTTCAACCACCTAAGCCTGTCGGACTTGATGGTATTTTAACTAGTTTTCGATAATAGGCGAACCTGTCATAAATGTAATCAGAAGGATTATTTTTAAAACGACAGTGGAAATACTTTTTCTTGGTGATGTAATGCCTTAAGGTATAGGAGAACCAGTGAGGGAATTTAGACTTGCAGCGATACCCACAAAGAATTGCCTGTTCCATGACACTTCTGACAGCAACACTGGGGCTGGCGACTGCTACACCAACAGATGAGGTTTCATAANAATTAAGCACTAAACCATGAAGGCGTATGGAGAGTTGATATATAGATCCAAACTTTCTTGACCTATACACCCACGCCTTATGCGCCTTCATGGCGTAGTGCTATGTACAATGATGAATTGCCATAGCCTGTATACTTCAGAGTTATTAGAGTGAAAAGCCAAGGTGGATGTGAAGGGCCGGGCATGCACCACGTATTAAAGACACGTGAATTTCACGCACAATACCGGTCGGAGCATGTGTAAGGAAACGGCCGATCACTTGTGGAATTTGGATATAGTTTGGAAGACAATATTAAAATTGATCTTAAATTGGTATGTGACCCCAGGTGAAATAATTATTAGTGTTGTAAGGATACTAATGAGGGAAATATAGTTTGCATTCTGATCTAAACTTTAGAGAAACATTTGGGTTAATATTTATCCTTGATCAATTCATCCATCCATTCAATGGCTGTGCACAAAAATAAGCTCTTGGCATCAGCTGTAAACATCAGCAGCCGTCTCAGTGAGGACTTAATTTGTAGTTCTTTCAGCACTCTTAGACAAAAAAAAAAACGAGGCACCTACGACACGTCATAATATGCAACACACAAAATACTACTTTCAAAAGAACGTGCCAGTATAAAATGTCATACCGTGAAGAATCTTTAATATGCCTTTATAATATACGTTTAAAAGCATATATTATGTAGTAAATTACTTGATGCAAGTGAAGGTGCTAATTAAGACAAGCACTGTCTAATAGATCAAAAACTCGTATATTAAAGTTAGAAAGAACTAAACCACGATAATAAAATCTAAATCTACGTAAAAGGAGAGCCGAGGTACAGTGATAGGCTACGGGCTGGACGGTCGTGGTTCGATTCCTGGAAGCGGTATTAATTTCTCTCTTCTCCTTTGTGTCCAGACCAGCTCTGGGGTCAACCCCCTACTATCTAAAGGATACCAGCGCTATTTCCTCAGGGGTAATGGGGCAGAGACGTGAAGCTAACATACACCTCCATCTAGTACCGAGGCCAAGAATTGTGGAGCTATACGTCCACTCACCCATACGGCTTCATGTCGTAGTGTTTAGTTTCTTAAGTAATTAAGCACAGAGACTACTTTAACCTTTTATCCTTTATAAAGTATATAAAAAGTCTGGTGATATGCAGAATTTAATGCACAAAAATTTGACTATGGAGTAGCTCGAATTAAATAAGTTATTATTCTTACAAAATGTTAACAAAGGAAATAAAGTTGCGCGGAAAAGTGTCAATGTATCAGCAGTTTATAAAACACTAACAAAAGAAGCACATCTAGCTGAAGGACTGATATTGTAGTGAACGTGTACGTTAAAGGAAAATTAATCTCTTGTAAACCTTATGTAAATTAGCAGTATCCGAGAAGCAAAGACAAGCAGATATCCCCCTTACATCCGTGCATATAATTCTGTGTACGCGGCTGAGACGCTGAATCATATAGTAGGCAATCTCGTAGTATTTTGATAACAAGTTGAGAAAGGTCAGAGCAGCTGTCACTGTACATGGTGTAACAATTCGAAATAGAAGCCTCGTGATATAAACAACTTTCAAGTAGGAATCCTTCCACATGCACCTCAATATTTTCCTTAACGTTAGGAAAGTTGATATTATCACAACTAGAAATGCTCCTACTTTACCTCGCAAAACTGGTGTGCCGGTCAAGTTGTCCCTGTGCTTAACTAATTAAGCTTTACGCCAAGAAGAGGTATGGGGAGTGGATGTATAGATCCACATTTTCTTGTCCTCGGAACTAGTTGGATGTTAATGGTTAGCTTCACGCTCCGGCCGCTTTACCACCAGGAAAGAGCCCCTGGTATCCACTGTATAGGTTTGGTGAACCGTAGAACCGGTCTGGATGATTGGAGAAGAGAAAATTCTTGACCTTACCGGGATTCGAAATCCGACTATCCCGTATCTAGTCTCTATACCGACTATGCTACCCCGATAACTTTATGAGCTTGTACCTTCAAATTAACTCGCGTGTTTTATTTTTCCGTCACTTAGTTTCTGCATCTGGAGAGGTTCATTCTTTCATGTATTGAAACTTACATAATCCTTTCAATTTAATTTTCAAGCCCGTTATTAAGGCCGATGGGCACTCGACATTTCGGAAACATGGTTAAGTAGCGGATAAATGGATGGGCTGATAAGTTTGCTAGAGCCGTCTCCATAAGAATTAAATCTTTAGACGAATGTCACGTAGGTTTGAATTGAGTTGGTTCTTGCCCCTTCGTTATCTCTGCGACATCTCCAAGACTTCCACGTCCAATAAGATGATTTCACCTTCTTTCCCTTTCTTCTGTTTCAGAGGCGCTGTTGCCACGTTTTGCCGAACCCATTCCCAATGTGACAGTGACCATTGGTCGTGACGCTCTTCTAGCCTGTGTGGTAGACAACCTGCAAGGATTTAAGGTAATACCGCCCTTCCTCACAGCGGCATGATAAAAGGTAGTATGAAGATATACTCGTAGCAATTAGGGATGCGAGACTTGAGTTTCTCAAAGCGGTAACTATGAAGAGGGTTAGGCCGCGCCATAGTTCAAGCGGTTAGTCGCTGGCTTCCCACCGCGGCGGCCCGGATTCGATTCCGGGTCTGGTAAAGTGGATTTGTGGTGGATAAAGTGGCGCTGGGGCGGGTTTTCTCCGAGTACTTCGGTTTCCCCTGACAAACTTCATTCCACCAAATTCTCCATCATCATAATCACCCGGGGCAGGCTACAATAGGCCAATCAGTGGCCACCCCCCACTAAGCGAAAATGAAGATTGTTCTGAAATTTTACACCGTGGAGTCCGGTAAAAGTATATTGACGTTTCGGAGAAATGCACTGGTTCCAGCTTGATGATCTAAGATTAAACAAAAAAAAATCGCTTGCTGCTTGCTTCTCTCGCTTGTTCTTTGATCCTGAAAATTGAGGCAGTGCGTTGTTCCGAAACGTCTGCAAAATTCTACCGGAGTAGACCCTGTAACATTCCAGAGCATAAATAATCATCAAATATGAAGGATTTAGCATCTCGGCGAAAACAAATATGATTTGCAGATTCTAAATGATTCTGACAATGGTGTATAATACCTCACCTGAGGACAGAAAAAGATGCACTTTCCTAGACTTTTTTTTTATTTCTAGAATACCAGACGATGGACAAAATTAAAGAAACAGTAATTGTGGGGATATATTTTGAGTTTACTGTTTTATGTAGAGCAATACGACTTAAGTCCCATGAATGAAACTATGCAGTTCAATTTCTATAATTAACGAGCAGGAATTTTCCACTGAGCATCGACGGGAGAATTATAAGCATGCAGCTTTCCACAGCATTTTATGTAAAGTTTAAAGACATAGCGCTCTACCGATAACTTTGCTAATCTACGTGTTTCTAGGATGAAAGCTGGTTTGAGTTTCAATAGCAAAAAAAAAAACTGATTTCAAACATTTCACCAGAAGTACGTCCGAGAAATTGCGAAATAATTCAGTCATCACAGTCGATACCCGGTCAGATAAACGAAACTTGTGTCTCCCAAATACAAGCCACATGAATTGTCGTTCTGCATGTTTTCATAATTGGCCACGGTACCTTTGCGAGTTTGGAGACAGTAGCTTGAAACGCTCGAATCAATTCCCAACAATCCCAATGTAACCGATTCCTCTCTAAATAACTCCTGCTGTGCCTCTACAATCAACCACGTCACAACAGAACGTTTCTACATTTTAACCTTTTAACCACTAAATCATGTTTTCGATAATATGGTAGCTGAAGCAACTGATTCGAGGGTATTGTGAAGGATTTTTCAAAGCATTGCTAGGCAACGGCTCGGTAAACATCCCGCGACCGACGTGCACGCAACAATAGAAGGACGTCCATCTCTAGCCCACGCCGGAAATACGCAAACAGAATAGAAAGAGTGTATTCTATTGCTTGGCAGCAGCCAGCAACCAAAAGAGTGGCTAAGTAGCGGTCACGCCGGAACCCGAACAGAATAGCACGCAAGAATAGAGGGGCTATGTTTTGTGTGTGGGTCGCGCTGAGCCTATATAACAAGCACTTGTTGTAGTATGGTCGTGGGCATCAAGGGGCCTGGCGCCAAGATGAACTGATTGGTTGTAAATAGTCAGTTTTAAGGTAACCTTGACTCTGATTTTGAATTAGCTTAGTTAAATCAATAGAATGGGAACAGAACGGCACATACTCTGATGAACAATTAGAAGTCGGTCTGTAAAGACTTAGCGTGTGATTAGAAGAGACAGAGAGCCACAAAGAGTCCAGGAGAGCTGAGTTGAGAGTTCGGAAGAGGAGAATTCAGAAGACAGCTGAATAGTTGATTTGTTAGCAGATACTGAAGACGTTATTTCGTATGTAATAGTTACGGTAATCATGTGAGTGTAGTTAGTTAGTTAGTTAGTTACTAGAGAGGGTGGGTTTCCCCATGCACTTAGACCTGTAGTGGTTCATTGTGCTTCCCTCTATGATTTCTACCAGTCTCTATATCCTACCGGTATTGGTGCATACCATCAGTCCCGCCCAGCCAGCGAGACCGGCTCTACTGGCTGAGAAGTATCTATAATGCTTTCCCCATCTACCGGAGGTATTAGTGACTGCTGTTGGGCGGGAAACGGCCGCAATTTTGGCTCAGTGACCTCCTTTTGAGGTGTGAGGTTCTTTTACGTGCCGTAAAGCTACGACACGGGACCCACGGCTTAGAGTCCCTCCCGGAGGACTTGTTCCCTGAATTTTTCCGCCCTTAAAAATTCGACGACCTCCGCCGGGTATTTGAACCCACGTACTACGAGTCATGAGGTGGGAACGTTACCTCTAGACTACGGAGGCCACTTTGTGAGTGTAAGTATTAACTGTAGTTACGACTGGTGAATATCCAATAAATCCATTCATCCGACCTATAACCCGTTATTGTCTCCAAGCGGACCCCCTTACACGCGACAGTATCCTGCTTGGTCATTACTGAAGGAAAACCTGGACCCAGAAAGAGATTATCTGCAATGATGGACTTTGGTTTATTTAAGTTTTTGACTACGCAGGTGAATAGTGGAACAGTAGATGAACATTATCAGAGAGGCTGCCACAAATCGTTGGGTTGCTAATGCGACAGACACACACTCTCTCCTCGCGTCAGCTCTTTCCATGCGTGACCGGGCCAGTAGCGCAAGCGACAAGCTCACAGGGCAACAAATCACAAGCAACATCCAGCCAGATTACGGCAGATGCTGAAAATGTTCCTCGATGTGGCCACGCATCCTTGCCTTCTCCGTAAGAAGTTCATATTCGTGAGCCGATTCTCCTTCTCGGAAATACATTAATCTTGAAAGTCAGGTGTTCTGTGCTAGGCGTCTAAGGGATTTTCGAAGAGAATGCTATTAAGAGTGGGGATAGCTCAGTTAGTAAAGTGACTGACTACTGGCTGAACGAATTTTTTTTTTCTGACAGATGAGGGAATATACCTGTTTGGCCCTGAGTCCAGACCAACTGTGTTAACCACCGAGATTCGATATATTGCCGAAGCTGTGAATTCGTGAAGCTTAATTCGAATTCGCCCGTATTTCTTAATGGCGTAGTGCTCTATCACAGGGGCAACTTTACCCGCTTATCTCGTGTACTGGCAGTATAATTCATTTTATAACCTATAAAACCGAACATCTTAGATATACTTTGGAAAACTTCTAGAAGTCATGGTTGATGTTAAACCTTTACTATCCCCCTTAGCTATGCAGAATATCTATTGATATAAAATTATAATATCTATAATAATCCAGCGACAAATTTTCGAAGGGCTGATACCTGATATATATTACAAAATCATGCCATAAATTGTTTTCTTAATTTAATCTAGAACATTTTGAATATTTTAGTTTACGATATTGTGTTCTGTGACCAACATTTACTTTGGTGAAAGGAACATATAAACTAGATTCTAAATAGATCTTACGATGGTGCATAACATTTCGAATTACTAGGTTTTCAGACTTTGTCATTCGCCCGATATTCTACAAACCTAGAGAAAACAACGTTTCGGAAAACAGACCTGTTTCCTTCCTCAGGTGAGGTGGGAGGTACTTACACTGATAGGTCCGTTAGAAAGAGATAACTTCAATCAATGGACTATATATATATATATACGTGTATATATCTATATAACTATTGCCGATTGATTAAAATAAGTGACAATTTATAAACCCTGACAAACCGGCAAATTACGACTGACAATTTTACAGAAAAAACTCCGTGGCCTGTAGTCCGCAATCGAACTATACCGACCAAGAAACCGCCACTTTTCGGCAAAGTTTGTGCCAACATTTGCGGATAGAGGGTCTCACGTGGTCAGCGCAACGGATCCCCACGGCCGTTAATCTTGGTTTACTAAACCGGAGCCGCTATTTCCTTGAAATAGCTCCTCAATTAGTCTCACGAGGCTATGTGGACCCCGTTACAGACCCTCTACTTCTCAGAAAATCTAGTAGCGCGGGAATTGAACCCGGGACCTCTGGATCTGTAGCCAAGAATTCTGACCACTAGACCACAAAAGCGGTCGACAATTTTACGCACTCGAATAAATGTCAGGCTGTGTGAAATCCACTAAATGAATACAAAACCATAATTTGTGTTACTAAATTTACAAATTTTAAGACATTTTATGCATCTTGTAAAGCATGCTTTCATAATATGCACATTTTTCAAATGCCCTAACCTTTATGAATGTGAGATGTGAGACGAAGTAAGGAGTGTGTTCCATTACTGTTCTTTTGTAAATTGGTTAATGTAGGAGTATATTTTCAATCAGGTGTCGGTGAGCTATCATTGTAACGTTCTTTGTCCTATTTATAGGAAATATATTAACTCAACGAGTATATTTCCCGCAAACAGAGGAAGAAAATTGTTTACTACAGAGATAATATTAGGAGAAATAAGTTAAGGTTATGTTTAAATCTTATAGATTTCCATGAACTGGATGATCAAAACGTAATTTAATTTAACTGAAGAAATCTCAATAACTGTAGCTGCAAGATTTATTTATTATCCATTAATATCTTGATATTAATGAACGATATATTTTCGTCTTTTTTTTCTTTATACTGTGTTTATATCAGACCGGATCTCCTGCAATGAAATGTATAGCGAGTGTGACTTATATGTCAGAACATTGATGTATCATTCCTTTTACTCTTACTAGAAGTTTCTAACGGTTGAACACTTTGGCTCAGAGAGTATGAAAAATGAGTTCTCGAGCAACGAAAGTAGGACAGATTGCTTGAGAAAAAATGTTAGCCCTCCTACACGCCGTCTGACACAGTCGCAAACCGAGCCATCGGACACGACACCAAATTTCGCCTAAAACTACGTTTTGTTAAAATCCCCATAAAACAATAGAAAGAAACGCATTTCCAAGGAAAGATTGTATTTGAAACCGATTACACAGATCAGCGGAAAAGTAATGACACTATATCTGAGAGAGGACAAAAAGTAAGACAAGGAAAAGAGGGAAAGAATCAGATGGAAAAATAAAAGTGAGAGAGTGTAGAAGTGAAAGAGTAAGAAAGACAGGCGAAGGGGAGAAGGCTCCGTGAGTTGAATTTCCTCTTCTCTTTTTGTTATGTACACCGTGTTCGGCTGAAGCGTCTAAACTAAACTCGATCAGAACGTGTGAAGCCTAGGAGAGCGAGAGCTTGGTAAGCGAACCGGCAAAAAGTTACCAATGTCAACATTTGTTTAACATCTGCTTGATCTGAATAAAATGTCAATATGTTCAGATTTCTGCGTAGCACCAAGTTTTTGTTGCCCGTTGCCGAGAGTTTACTCCTGTTACCTTCCCACGAAGTACGAAGTGCTGAATTCGTTATTTATAGTACATTGCAAGATACACTGAACCATGAGAAAGCAGAGTTGGCAGCTTGCTTCTTTTCGATTACTCTTCGACCTTGAAGATGGAAACAATATGGTCATCCGAAACATCAATAAACTTCTGCCATGCTACAAGGCGTCACATCCAAGAAGAGTACTTTTCATAGTCACCATCGTGAGAAACTCAGATCCAAAACAGCGGACCCCATATAAGAAATAAATGTCTGAAGTGTTATGAAAATGGTTGACTCATAATGCTGCTGCTAACTTAAAGTCTTTATGTTATCTGATAAGTATTTGATATGCAGGACCTTTCAGAAGTTAGTCTTCTCCTGTTTTCATGATTTTTTTATCATTACTGATCTGATATTACTTTTTCACTTTTGATATTAGTGAAGATCGCTGGGACCGAACCCGGGAGTATACATTTCTCAAATATTCTAGGGAATTTACGTCCACAAAAATATATGTTACAATAAAAATTTAGGAGAATATCACAATTATACATAACGCGAGATGAATACTGTGCATGAGTTAAGTTGTATTCCCATTATATTCCTGCAGACTATACCATAAACCAAAAAGCTGAAGCTACCATTTCTACAGTGTAAGGTAAAAGTAAAGCTATTCTTGTAACAGGCCGTGGAGGCCCATAGTTTTGTGAGATGTAGAGACTCCCACATTTTTCAGAAAATCGGCTCACAGCTGGAAGTAAATTTGCCAGCCTTACGCCCCGGCCGCCCTTTACCCCTCAGGAAGATTCCTGGTACTCATTTATGTTAGAGATTGAGTCGATCCTAAGGCCATAGTGTGGATGGAAAGATTAGATAAATTGAAAAAGTCAAATGACCTCATCGGAAAACGAAGCCGTGACCTTCCGGCTTGTAGCATAGTGCCTCAACCAACTACGCTACCGAACACCCAAATATCTACAGTTTAAATGACCAGAATCTTAACTTACGACGGTCAAAGTCCCTTAGATATTAGCGCACAAAATATAATAAATATCTCAATATGCAACCAAATCTTCGGGTCAAGACACCACGTCATGCACTATTTTATCAAGTTATATGGAGCAAGATCATTTTTTGAGAAGATAATGGTATTTCATGTGGGCCAAAAATACCCTGAGTATTCGTGTTAACAAGATCTGCCAGTGGTTAAGTCTGAAGCCTTATGTAACTTTTCCTAACATATACTAGTCCTTTATGGTCAGGAGCTGCTAGACTCTTGTCCACTCTAACAACTGCAGGACCATCCATTGTCGGTTGTTCATGACTGCTTAGTCATTATATTTGCAGTTACGCATCATATTTCAAAGACGCCTTCTCCATCCGCGACCTGAGGACATGCCATGCAGTTGTGATTAGTAACTCAGAAAAAAGTAATTCTATATTTGGCCAGTAAGTTTTTTTCAATTTGCATAGTGGGGGGTGAAATCCAGTTGGGTCCACTCGGCACGGCGGCCACTGATTGGCTTACTGTACCTGCCCCGGGTGATTATGATGGAGAATTTTGTGGAATGAAGGTTGGCAGGGGAAACGGAAGCACTTGGAGAAAACTTACCCCAGCGCCACTTTGTCCACCACAAATCCCACTTGATCAAACCCGGGTTTGAACCCGGGCCGCTGTGGTGGGAAGCCGGCGACTAACCGCTTGAGCTATGGCGCGGCCTTGGCCAGTAAGTTAATAGAAGAGATATGAAGCTGTGTAGACCAATGAAAGTCAACCGAGATTGCGGAAGAACATGGCGCCTCCATCATTAGGGTCAAAGAATAAGCCAAAGATGAAACAAGCATAAAGCAGGTAGCATGCAGAGCTCGTTTCACGATCTTTTATTGCTTGGCTTATTCCTCGAACCTCGAGATGGAGGAAGCATATTCCTCCGAAATGTCAGTTGAACTTCAACAGATTATACTGCATTATATCACAGATGATATAAATATTCATAACCCTGCTGAGAGAACCTTAAATCCTATATAATAAATCAAGAAATTCTGGGAAGAAATAGCCACCTACTTTCGTTTCACCACATAGTATTTGAAACGATGCGGACCACACAGAAAACACTTCGTCCAACAGTTCTACTGTTGCGTGTATATTCATTTCCATAGGAATATGTTCACCGTGCACAAGAAGCGTTTCGGGGGCGGTGGCATTGGGTGAGCACACGCAGAGAGCAAGGCTATTTCACAAGTCTCCTTTTAATTCTTAAAAATAAGGAATGTATGTTAAAGAATAATTATTTCCCTCTGTAAAATCTCGCGAAGAATATAAAGATTCTCTAAATATCTGCTACAATGTTTTATTTATTATGCAAATATCTTTTCCTCGAAATTTCGCGTTATCTAAAGTATATCTACTATAAAGTCCTATACAACTTCCCGATAGTTGGCCTTACTTCCGAATAGCCATATACAGTAAAACTTGGTTATAGCAACATCGGTTTCTGCGACACCTTGTCTATTGCGTCAAATATTCAATGGTACGAACTAATTCCTCATAAAGCAACTGTTTTTATACCTTGCCTAGTACGACATGCACAAATGCATCAACCTCGTATGTAACGTCATTTTCATTCCTGAATTTCTCTGATATGGACATTGAACGTAATTTAGAAAGTGTGTATTGGGCAAGTAACAGGAAACAGATGAAGATAACTGATTACTGTACTCGTATCTAGGTACAGTAAGGCACAACAACTGATGTAATCTACTGTAATTTGGTGAGTAGGCCTACCTTTAATATACAGTATTAGTGCGGTGTGTATTGTCAGTGAAAAGCGCTGTAATATGTCTTTGATATTACACATTTGGGCAATTCCACGTTAATGTTACGTTAGTCTGTACTTAACTACGTATTTCACTAAAAATGACACATTTTAACTCGGTTTCTGGTAGATTTCTACGTGACTAATATAGGGCTACTGTGGAAGTGCCCATTTCGGTTACAACGACATTCGCTTATAACGACACTATTTTTAGGTCCCTTTGATGACGTTATAAGCAAGTTCTACTGTATATGTATGTACATCAGGTAACGGATAATTCCTGATGTTACATTTGTAAAATTACAACGTATTTACCATGGAAAAATAAATGTTTTAAAATCGGTTTGAATATTTATTTTCGAAAGTATATTAGACACAAATTGAATATATATTAATGTAAGTATGTACGGAAAATTTCAAGATATAAATATCTGAGGTATCTCTTCTTAACAAGTTTAATTTAAATCTTGTTGAAAGTTTCAGAAACATTGCGTATTTTGTACAGAGTATTTTCGAGCTTAGAGAAAAGCGATAATAAGTGCAGAATTTATTACGTCTGCGAGCGAATTTTAATCTAAATGCAAATTAATGTTATTTCCAATCGAATTGTAGACTATGTATAATACTTCAATTGTGTTATCCATCTGGTTCTGTTGCACAGTTACAGATAAACGTATGATGTAAGTCTGAAATTCAATAACACATGTTGCAAGTCTTGTCCCTTCTCTCGCATAACTTAGCCGAGATAAGAAGTAAACCGATGTGTTCGTGATCCTAGCAACAAAGCACATACTGAATTCACATCATTATTCATACGACACGTCTGCTAGATAGAAACAAAAATTCAAAATTATACCTTTAAACATGTGAGGCACCAGTAGCGTAGTTTGTTGAGGCACTATGTTACAAGCCAGGAGGTCGCAGGTTCGATTCGCGATGAGGTCAATATATTTAGCGGCACTATGGCTCTGAGGTAAAACAGAAATGAGTACCAGGCACTTTCATGATGGACAAAGGGTGGCTGATAATCTTACCGCCAACTGTGAGCCGATTTTCTAGAAAATGTGGGAGCCTCGACCTCTTACAACCTTACGGGCCTTCACGGACTGTTACAGGGATGACTTTACCTTTACCCTCAAGCAGGCTCGAGACAGCCATGTCGCTTAAAATTTTCGTGATTGTACCAGGAATTTTCTTTCTACTTCTAATGCATAACCCATGAAAGACGACGAAGAACACTATTTATTTTCATACATATATTTCTCCTTTATACATCTTTACCATTTTCCTTTCTTCCTATCCTATTTTCCCATTCCTTATATTCATTCGTGCTATCACCATCCATCCCTTGCCGTAACATTGAAATATTTCTCTTAGAACCATAATGTTGTTCCTCTCTGCCGTTACGATGTAGTGTTGCTGTTTATGCAGCTGAAAGACCGGAATAGTGGAGACAGAAAAAACGAACTGCGATAAGTAACGGCAAGATCAAAACGTATCCGCGACAACAGATACGCACGCAACAATATAGGAAATACTGCAAGCGACGATTTTATGAGGTCCGTGCCGAGGCTATATAACGAAGGCCAGGGGACAGTTGCAAAAAGTTCTCTGGTCGTGATCTTCTACGGGCTTGGTGTCAAGGGGAACTGACTGGCAGTAAACTGCTAGTAGTAAAGTAACTCTAACTGATTCAGTTTCACAATAAGTACATTTGATAAAGACCAAGCATTTTCAAAAGAGAGAAATCCATCCTATCTTCAGAGAGGGGGTTACATAAGAAGTATGACAATAAGGGTTCAGCTGGAAAAAACTTTAGTCGTGTGTCTCAAGCGATTGGCGCCAAGATTAACTGATTGGAGGTAAATCTTCAGTCGCAAAGTAACTCTGACTCTGACTCTGACTCTGAAGTTAACAGTTTCAAATGAACTTCGGGGGAGAGGCCGCGCCATAGCTCAGGCGGTTAGTCGCTGGTTTCACACCGCAGAGGCCCGGGTTCGAGCCTGGGTCTGGTCATGTGGGATTCGCGGTGGACAAAGTGGCGCTGGGAAAGTTTTTCTCCGAGTACTTCGGTTTCCCTTACCCATCTTCTTTCCACTAATTGCTTCACAACCACCATCATGTATCATCTGTTGCGTATTACTCTCACTTCCACATATGGAGCACGTCTGGGGCTGGTACAACAGGTCAGTAGTGGCCGCAGTTCCAAGCGGACTCAGTCTCACCCCACTAAAAATAAAAAAGAGACGCCAGGGGAAGACGCAGATAAACCGGCCCGCGACTTTACTGCCTCTACAGCTTCAGCGTATGGGCAATCGACTAGCAAACTTGCATTCTAGGACCTAAATTAGGATCTACCTAGTCTGGAGAGTCTGCTAAAATAAAAGACGAGGTTAAGTAAATTGTGGCATGTGACCCGGGATCCGGCATGTAAAACGGCAGTTAATTGGGTCTGAAAACTTGCTGACGAATGACGTAGAAAGGCTCTCGAACGGAGGGGGGAAGTAAAGAACTGTGAGGTCACACCTCAAGCTCTATGACATACTGCGGGATAGCTAATGAAAATGGATGGACCTTTAGGAATGACATAACATCCGGACGAGAAAGCCAAAGTAATTGTGGATTATTTAGAAAACCAGATCACGTCTCATGACCCGTGTGACGAAAGCCATGAGCAACGGGAGGAGATTACAGTTTAAGTTCTGTTCACATCTATAGCCTACATCCCCTTGAGAAATATATAACTCTGTGACACATATAAATTTGTAAACACACTGAAATTGAGAAAATTTTGTTGATTTGATAAATTCCAACTATTGCCTCAGGCATCTTCGAAGACCACTGGAGCATTTGACACATTCATTTAATCTCTGCCTTGGGCTGTCCGATTTTCCAAAGCGTTGGAAGAAAGCAAACTTTATGGCGTTACTAAAAGCTGGCAAGGGCATTAAATTCTCTCAGAATTTACGTCCGGCCAACCTTTTTGTCCACAACAAGCAAGCTATTCTAGAAAGTTATTGTGAAAATAGTCCAAAGACACGTTGAAGAAAGAGGCCTTCTTAATGCAAGCCCGTTTTGTTCCCGTGTCCGTCACAGCACGAAACTTCAATTTATGAGGCTTATGAAACACGTCACCTTATATTTCAACAATAACATGTCCACGGCTGCTCTATTATTGAATATTGAAAAAGCCTTTGATGCAATATGGCACGTTGATTTGTTATATAAATTATCATAATTAAAATTTTCGACTAGTCTAATAAGCTTATTAGCTCTTTTTTTTTTTCTTAGAGAAAATTCAGAGTTTCGTTTCAAAGTGAAATACCTACGCCAAGGGATATACAAGTAGGGGTGCCAGTAGGTTCTGTCCTGTCCCTCACACTGTACAGTCTATATATAAATGATACGCCCCAAACATCTGGTGTCTATTTAGGTTTTTATCGCTTATATGAGGCAGCTTGCAAAGAGGATTAAGTTCTCAGAAACATGCAGCGATGCCTCAGTGCTGTTGAGACGTGATAAGAACACTGGAACATAAAATCAACGAAGATAAGACTCAGGTCTTCTACTTTTCACATAGACTTAGGCCCCATGAGGCTCATCTTACATTGACCAGATGCAATATCATTTTCGTTAATCATGTAAAATATCTTTGTGTTACCTTTGGTAAGATGTCTGAGTGAAGAATGAAGTCAAGACCTCCAGGTCATTTATTAGAATCTACTCCCTCATTCAAAAGTGAACGTTTAATCGCCAAAATTAAACTAACCCTCCATAAGGCACTGATCAAATCTAAAATGACCGACTTACGCTTGCCCCACCTGGGAATTAGTGGCAGACACCTCCATCTTAAAATTGCAGCAGTTACAAAACAAGTTTCTCCTCACCATTAGAAATTTTCCAGGGTGCACATCAGTCCGCGATTTGCACACTGCTTTCAACCTTCCGTATGTGTAACATTATATACCAAAACTGTGAAGGCAAGAAACCGAAGTTATGCTAAATCATGAGAGGAACATGTTCGCAGCAAAGGGCAAGGCGAAGCTAGACACAGAAAATATAAGACGCTTAAACTAGGCGGCGCTCAAGCTTACGACCGTTCAAGTGACTAAGCTGCCGTTGCAGCATAACGTAAGTAAGATAGACATGATCTCCTTTGTATAACCTGGACTGATAATGGACTTATCTATAGTGCAGAAGGAATAATTTTCAATAACCTGCTCTTTGTGATATATACACTTGACAAAGGCGAAGCCTATTCATGAGAAACAAACCAATCCACTGTAAGAGAGAATGTTGCCTAAGTACTATGACTGCAGAGGTTCAGTTGTGAAAAAAAAAATGTGGTGTGAGCCTCAAGGAATTTGGTTCAAAGTTGAAGTAACTGACAGTAAACTGCCAGTCTTAAAATAACTCTGACTCTGACTCACTCTGAGTTAATCGAGCTAAACATAACGGATATAACAGATAGAGGCATTCTGTGCTATAGTGGTTTGTTATGTGTGTACATTAGTGGTAGCGTTATAATTATTCGTGTTTGTAGTTACGAGTTTTAAGCCTTCAAATAATCCAATTATCAATCCAAACTACGTGACTAGTCACTAAATCGTTACAGTATCTTTATCTCCTTCACCTTTTCTCTTGTATTCCTTTAATTTCTCTTTCACTTACACGTCTTATCTTTGTCCCTGTCCCTCTATACTAGCAACAACAGCGGGCAGTTTACCTTTCTCCTTATACTAGTATCGGCTTGTAGTACGTTTCTCATCTGTGAAAGAAACTTGCTATTATTTACATGAAGTCTTTCATTTGTTCTGTTTTTAATAAGAAGAAGCATACTTTTTACTCCACTCGTTTCGCTTTTCAGTCTAGCTCCTAGTGTTTGAAGATGGCTAAGTTCCGATTGTTTTGGATTGTTCAACGTTAAACAGAGAATACTGAAAAATCTGTCTGATAAGCATTCCACTGTCAAACCTACTTTTAGGGAGAGGAATTTTAAACAAACAGACGAGAGGGGTATACAATTTTGAAAGCTTCACGTGTTTAACAATTTCTGGCATTTCTAAGTACACGGTCTAATGAAATATTGTACCAGAGCTACAGGTTATCATTGTCTACAATTGTAACCCCGTGAAAGGAGAGGGTACACAAGGTTCAGTCATTAGAGTATTAATAAATATTACCGGACAGTAGCTGTGACTTTCTAGATCTGTATTTTGGAGGTGCTCGGTCCAAACCAAGGCTGGGACTGGCATCGTTCATAGTTTTCTTTAATCCTTCCAGGAAATTGCATAGAAAATATTGTAATGTACCTCTCAATTCTTTCCAAGTTATTATTCACAAGTGATCATATTACTCGACCTTATAGAGTCTGAGACACTGAGAGCATAGTAAAATAAACCGAAATAAAACGAAATTTATTTGCACATGTGTATGGGTGAACACAAAGCACTGATACAATAGCCATAAGAATATATGAGTTTATTTTTCACGGTGCGATTTGTATAAATCTGTTATACAAAATTTTGCTGCTACATAATTTTATTTGCGATTCTGTATTTGTCTGAAACTTGATCTCTGAGATTAAGGGAGGAACACAGACTGAGGGTGTTTGAAAACACGGTGTTGGGGAGAATATTTGGACCGAAGAGAAATGAAGTGACAGGAGGGTGGCTGAAACTGCGTTATGAGGAGCTTCAAAACTTGTACTCTTCTCCAAGTTTAATTAGAATGATCAAGTCAAGGAAGATGAGATGGCCAGGGAGTGTATCGCGAATTGGGAGACGAGGAATGCGTATAGGATATTGGTGGGAAAGCTAGAAGAAAAGAGACTACTAGGAAAACAAAGAAATAGGTAGGTGGATAATATTAAAATGGATGTTAGAGAGATGGAATTGGGAGGTTTGGACTGAACTAATTTCACTCAGGATAGGGAATTCTCATAGTGGGGGGGGGTGGAGTCCAGCTGGGTCCACTCGGCACGTCGGCCACTGATTGGCCTATTGTACCTGCCCCAGGTGATTATGATGATGGAGAATTTGGTGGAATGAAAATTGGCAGGGGAAACAGAAGTATTCGGAGAAAACCTGCCCCAGCGCCACTCTGTACACCACAAATCTCACTTGACCAGACCCGGGCTCAAACCCGGTCCGCCGCGGTGGGAAGCCAGCGACTAACCGCTCGAGCTATGGCGCGGCCTTCAGGATAAGGAAGAGTGGAAGAATCATGTAAACATGGTAATAAATCCTCGAGTTTCATAAAATGCTGGGTAGTTTTTAAGCTGCACAATTTGAGACTTCTCAAGAAGGGCTCAGCTCCATGAAATTAGTTATTTATATTTTTATTCGTAAGAAGAAGTTGATAATCTGAAGAAGTAGCAATGTATAAACGCATTGAAATTATTTATTCGCCGTTAAAGGTTAATATTTTAAATAATCCTTGTATATACCTTGCAAAATATGTAAAATTTTTCATATTTCTAATCAAAGAATCTCCCATTAGTTCGTTCCTGTGATATATCATTTAACAAATACGAATATACGATGTACATGTTAAAGTCAAGTATCTTCCGAGTGACATCACTGAAAGCCTCATTCACGTGACAAGAATAAGTCAACAGCTGGATTGAACTTGAAAATTGCTGTCATAAGAACGTACTCTTAGGCAGGTTCAAGAAATGGCGAGTAGCCGCTTTGGCGACCAGGCGTGTTGACGTGCCATAAATCACACGCGAAACCTAGCCGTCAGGACGTTAGGAAATAATTGTATTTGTGCGTGCAAAAGAGAGATTCAGCAGTTTGGAAGAAAAACTATATGATACGTATTGGAATTAGACGTCACAGACATGAAGCGTTTAGATAATTTCGTGCTGATCGCTTACTAAATCAGCAGATATTTATGAAAAAACATACAATTGTTCTTAAAATGGGAACGGCGACCTGTATTTTGGAAGACAGCGCATTGCGTGAAGGAGGACAAATTGTTATAATCAACAGCACGCAGAGTTTTAAATTTATCACGAGTAAAATAAGGAAGTTTGATTTCTGCGCATTATACAGAACAGTGAAATTTCCAGCCGTGTCATATAGCTGTGATTCGTGGAAAAAACTGGACGAAATAAAACAGACGGGTAGACAGGAAGGTTGAGATCTCAAATATGAGTTGATTTCTATATATTTTTATGAATACGACCATTTGTTAGGCAAAGGTTTGGTAATAATCGCCGGAAAGCCGGAATAGCAAAGAACAGAAGCGGAAGTTCATTTGCTAGGCAACGGTTCCCCAAACACATTACCGTGAGAAACGGAAAAGGAAAACTAACTGCTCGTGGTGATCTCTACTCGGTTCTCCCGAAATAATGAAAAGGAGTGCATTCGTGAGTTCAAGGATTGACTGACTGACTGACTGATTGATTGATTGATTGATTGATTGACTGATTGATGGATCGACTGACTGACTGACTGACTGGCTAGCTGACTGAGTGAATGGCTGATCAATTCATTCACAAGCCAGTTCAATGTGTGAACAGTGATTTGTCATTAGTTACTGGTCGCAGTAGAAGGTATGACACTCACAGTCCAGTAAGGAATGGAACGAGTCGTAGACAGCAACTAATTGTTAGCTTTTGTAATTTATTGTAATTGTAAAGAAGTTCCAATAAATTCCATCATAAAATCCAGAACACATTATTATACGTGGCAATATTAAGTGATCCAAGGAAAAACGACACAAAGAAAAACTGACCCAGTGCTAAATACAGAGACAAGCGGAACAAATATTTCCTGGGTGTTATCGCAATGAGCGGTCAAAGATTATTACGAAAGTATCTGAGATATGCGATCTAAAGAAAACGTGTGTTCTTTTGTCAAAGTTATTAGAACGGGTCGGAATTTGCTTTGGATGGAATATAATTACAGAAGGTGTGGGAGAGATGAGAAATGCAAGCAAAGTTTTAGTGGGGAAAGATGAAACATGGAGGAGAGTCCAAAGAGCTGGGTGTAGACAGTCAAATAATATTACAATAGGTTTTAAATACGTGATCTGTAGCTGTAGTTGGATTCACTTGACTCAGGTTAGAGACAAATGCAGGTTTTCAATGAATTCAGTGATCAATATCCAGGTTCTATAAACAGCCCATCTCAGCGACTATCAGCTTCTCAAGAATTTCTAACTATACCTCAAAATTGTACCCATTTTGATCACATATTCAGCAACACATCTCAATATATTTATGATTATATATATGTATACACAGCTGAGGATGTTCAACCACGACCGAAACGTTCAATGTTTAATATAATAAAGTGATTGATTTATTTATATAATCAATTCAATGAATTATTATATATAGCAAACTCAACGTGTTGTGTGACGGCATAAATCTCTAAACTTATACATACAACAGAATACAAAGCATACAATACCGTTATATAATATTAATCAGTTACTTAAGAAAGAATAACCTGCCAAACACACCTTCTTTGTGGCTTTACATTGCCCTTACTGTTTACAAATATCATCTGTTTCAAGGGTATTCGGTTCAAACTTTTACAACGTTGTTGGCTATCATAATCGGAGTTTTCAATTCGTCAGTCCTCCAGCAGAACGTCCGCCTGATTGTCAGTCTATCGGGCAGCAAGCTCTATCGTTACATGATTATTTTTCCAGCCCATTCGTTGCTTTTCATTAGTGTTTCTCAATATTTGTGAGACCGCGGCCGGGTAAACTGTTTTCCTATAAGACGAGGGCCAGGTATAATTGGTGCTACAGCCCTGCGGTTGAGAAACACTGCTATACATATATCTGAGACAGAACTTGAAAGAGAAGGTTAAGTTTCAAAGTGTCTGTGTCTGTCCATAGGTGGCGTGGGTGCGAGTGGACACTCAGACTATTCTGTCAATCCACCACAACGTAATAACCCAGAATCCCCGGATCTCGCTGTCATATAACGACCACCGATCTTGGTACCTGCATATCAAGAACGTGCATGAGGCAGACCGGGGTTGGTACATGTGCCAGGTTAATACAGACCCAATGCGCAGTCGACAGGGCTACCTGCAAGTTGTCGGTAAGTAGCTCCCATATCCTGATGCCTGCAGTAGCACTTGCTGGTAGTGATAAATAATTTTAAAACTCTCTCTTAAGACCTCATTCTGTATTATGTTTAGAGGGACCATTAAAGAAATTCATCAATAATAAGAGCAGTAATATGTATTGAATTTAATCTTGGTGAACGTATTCATATATCCGATTTAATATGACGGAGTGAAGTTCTTAGTCAGAAGTTAATAGTCTTTCATACTGTCACGTGGTGGGTATGTCACGCGACAAATAACTTTACGTGGGTCTCGGATTTAGCGGATCTTTATTGGGCATTCACACTTACACCTTACAATTATTATTACTCGCAGCATCGCTTAATTTTTGGCCCAATACTCAATGCGACGTCTCAACTGTCTCTCGCGGCGGCTTGCTGACTTCTTGCTGTCTTCTTCTATATCGTATGGTGTTCCAACTGACTTGGCAAATTCCTTCAACGCTTCTTATAACTTCGGCCGCTGCTATGCAATTAACCTTCGTAATAACCGTGGAGACTCATCTCCGGGGAGATTCGGCGTTCTATACGCAACGGCTCACTGTTAGAATTGCAATACCGCTGCTGTTACTTCCTATGCAACGGTCTGTTGTAGCGTTTCCATGGAAGTAACCCTTTTGGATTCCAAAACATGTGACAATATAGTTTGAAAAATACTAGCTTTTTACAGATCCAGATTCCCAAGGGCCCGACACTGTAACCGATTCTGCGCCAAAATAATCCAGCTACATCCTCACATGTTCTCCCTTTAAGATCCATTTATTTGCTTCTCTAGTGGTCTCTTCCTCCAGTTCCCTGAGTAAAATTTGTATGCTTTTCTGATATCCGCTATGTGCATAAATATTGCTTATCACTACAGGCTAGAACGCCGGAGTTCGAGTCCCAGCAACTGCAAGAAATTGTCTCTTTTCTACAGCGTACAAAATTATTCTGGGACCCAACTAGCCTCCTAACAGAAGGGTATCGGGGGCTCTTTCCTAGACAGTAAAGCGGCAGGGGCGTGAAGCTCACCAATGACCATCTATTTTCCAGGTCAAGAATGATGGAGCTATACCTCCAGTACTCCATACATCTTCATGGCGCGTTGCTTAATTAATTAAGCGCAGGAACAAATTACCTTTCTTTACCACACCGGCCTTTTTCACTGCCTTTGATTTCATCACCCAAAAAATATTTGAGAAGAATAAAAATTGCAAAACTCTTCTTTAAGCAGTTTTCCTACTGTCCTATTACTTCCTCTTCCACAGCTTCGAATATTCTCCTCGGCGACCGGTTCTGATACGCTCTCCTTTCGTGCACTCCCTTCACAGACACCCAAGTTCGCATTCATATACAGTGACAGGCAATACTCCTCACGTGGGCTCTGCGGCACTCAGTGGTAGGACTAATGACGAGCGGTATATTAAATTTCTCGGCTTCAATTCCAAAGAAGCATTTTCAGAATCCGAGTCGAAAACTTCTAAGATAAGCAAATCTACTCAGCGGCGANGGCCTCAAAATATTATAGACATATTTGAGTGCAGTAACCCTTCAAGGCACGACGGTTGACTTTGTATACTACCTGTTTCAACGTTCAAGGTATTCTGAATTTTGTTTACAGAGTATATTTATAGGTTTCATATGATTTTAAGAATAGACAGTGGTAATTTCTCGAAACAACTTTAAACTTTGTATGTTTTCAAGGAGATTCAACTTGTTGTGTGTAAGAGAATAATTTAAATTTTAAGTACGAGTATTGATATTTATTTCGGCTTCGAAGTTTCAAACAACAGGTGCCTCTCTTGTCTTTCAATTTTAATCTGAAATTATTCAGACTCTGTGACTTCTTCCTTGTTGGTCAACATAAGCTTCAGGTGGTAGACCTTCGCAGGACTACTGAAGTCAAACCAGCAACTTCCCGAATTCCAGTTTCTAGAACAATATGTGAGGAAAATCCCTATGGTCCAGTGGGCAATCGGAAACTTAATCTATACCAAGAGAGAAATGGGAGAGATACTGGAATATTTTCCAGGATGCTAAGGATGTTTCGTGGCCCGAGAAGCAGACAGTTCTCCACTTGCTTGACTGTGCTCGTCTCTGGAAGGGAAGTGAGCATCTACGTGTATAATTGTAATTCACAGTAAATTATACGTAACGGTAATCAAGCGTTAATATTAAAGAGCCCTAAAAGCATACGATACAAAATGATTTAACATCAAACGGTTCGTAAATTAAGGAGACATTCTATATTACTTCAATAGAGAGGCGGATAGAAGTGACCAGATGAGGAGGAAGAAGACGTAAGAAGATGCTGGATGACCTTGGGGACAGAAGAGGATATTTTCATTTGAAGGAGAAAGCTCTAGACTAGATCGCATCAAGTGGAGAAACTGTTTGGAAGAGACTGTGGACCAGTTGTCTTGACAGATTACAGATGAATGAATGAAATTACACGTTTTCGATTTCGTGGTCTTTATTATAACATTTAAGAACGAAATGCTTGGTCCTTAAACTCTTCTATCTTTATTCTTTGAAAATATTGTTAAACCAAACACGCATATCTCTAGGAATTTTCGAAAGGTGAGCCAATGTTATATTTTAGCGCCCTGTTGCACTGATTTAAGTCCATGATTTATTTAATCCGTCTTGCAGTGCATACACTCATTTATTTCCTTCTCTCCCTCGCACTACATGTTTCGGCATAATAATGCCATCTTCAGGTGCTTACTTATCCACGTCAAACCAGTTCATTCATATACATTGTCAAACGTTAAAAATATTAAAATTGTTCAGGATACCACATCGCTACGTCGCCCCTCACTACCAATGAGCCAATGTTTGAAGAACTGCCTCTCATTGCACATGCACGCAACCTGAAACAAAAAAGTCTTCCTTTTTTTCCAATAAATACACACATATGCCCGTGTCACAATCAAATGCCGAAATCTGACATTATTTACACTGAATGGCCATTACCAATAACGGCCATAAAACTCGAGCGACATAACGAATATTTGAGTATTGGTAACAATGTCCAACCCCCTGTGTCAGTGTCTAGGTGAATTATATTTCGGCGAAATTAGCACACCACTCTTGACTACGCCCAAAAGCACATGGTCAATGGCAAATTGCTGAAGCAGAATTTATTGAACGGTAATTATCAAACTAACGGGATAATAAATCCACGTTGGGTGCGTTCGTATAACCACGGCATCCTTTAACAACTACAGCGATGTGAATGAATATATTTAAATATTTATAAATTATAATAATTCGTTTATTTATAAGTGTGGTTTAAAAACTTTGTTAAAATTTAGAACCAGTTTGGTTCGTGTCCTTATACCGCCTCTCTTTAAGGGAAGATGAGGGCCTGCCACGTCGTGGTTCCGTTGTTTGATGAATAAGACTCTTTAGTGTCGCCCTGTTGTTTGGGACCCGCTGTGTTGTTATACTGTAGTTGTAGTACTACAGTAGTACTAATGTAGTTATTTTTTATTGCTAGTGGGGTGGGACTAAGTCCCTTGTAATGTGGCCACTTCTGGCCTATTGTACCAGCCCCAGATGTTAGGTGAGGGTGATTGTGGAGCAATTGGTGGAATGAAGATTGGCAGGGGAAACCGACGTACTCGGAGAAAACCTGCCTTAGCGCCACTATGTTCACCACAAATCCCACTTGACCAGACCCTGGGATCGAACCCGGGCCGCCGCGGTGGGAAGCCAGCGACTAACCGCTTGAGCTATGGCGCGGCCATCCTACTGTAGTTAGGCAAATCACAGATTCTTACAATGTTCTCCCAGATCGAGTTTAACTGAGGCAGAATAGCTTCGTGTAGCGGTATAATTGCAAAAAAATAAAAACGGCACAGAACAAAGAAACCTTGCTGCGTATCAGAATAATTTTGTCGCCAAGATATCTCTTAATGCCACTCTCGCAAAATTACAAGCCTGAACCACAAACTAATTCTGTCACATACAGTAATTCTGCTGTCACTGGTATTTAGGCCAGCTTTCATTTTAAAAGTGTAACGTGAGGAGTACTGAGAAAAATATTGTAATTTATGTTTATGCAATATAGAATATTTATTACTTAAAAACAATGCCAATAAAGCACTTGTAAATTTAAAACAAGACGTCATGAATATCATTATTTCATAAGCTATGTAATCATCAGCAAAATTTCTAAATTGCTCTCACATTATTTTCCACTATGTTCTTGTAATATTTAGTTAACTGTACTGTATAGAACTGTAAAAGTAAAAGTAAAGCTATCCCTGTAACAGACCGTGGAGGCCCATAGGGTTGTGAGATGTTGAGGCTCCCACATCTTCTAGACAATTGGCTCATAGATTGCGGTAAGTTTGTCAGACCAACACACCGGCCGCCCTTTACCACCAAGAATATTCCTGATACTCATTTCTGTTAGAGGCTGAGTCGACCCCAGGGCCATAGTGCGGCTGGAAGGATTAAGTCAATTGAAAAATCCAATGGCCTCATCGGGATACGAGCCCATAACCTTCCGGCTTGTAGCATAGTGTATAGGACTGTCGTATCCAAAAGTTTCCGAGTTAGACATACGGATCATAAGGATATAGAATATACTCCTCGCAAATTTTGTGCACTTTCTGCTTCATCCTGTCAGTTGCACGACTACTGTCAAGTGCTAAAATTCATTGCAATGGCGCAGCCATTTCAATCATGCTCAAGAAATCATTTACCGATGTGTTAATTATATGACGCGGTATGCCTCTTACGAAGTTGTCTGTTACTCAGCTGGTCAGAAATACCCACTCCTTTTATGAAACCAAACTGTTCGGTACCGAATATCTACTTCCCAATTTACTATTCTTGTAAGCGTTGTATTCTACTAAGGAGAACGGTGTTCCAGGTTGAAACGCCGGGCGATTCGCAGAGAAGGGAAAACCAAGCAAGAAACCAAGAGAAGCAGGAGCAAGCTGAGCTGAACTTTCCGAATACTTTCGCTGGTTAAGCATTTAACTCACTTTTCTATCCTACAGATGGAGGCAATACGTTCCTCCGAAAATTTTAGCTCTCTCCATAGTACAAGAAGCTAAAATCTGGACAGTACTCTGAATTGCCGTCGCTATGAATACCTGAAATTCAATTAATATTATCTTCTTTGCTTCTGGTTCCCCAGAAACTTCTTCGCTTTTTCCAGCCAAAATTGTGTATACTTTTCTCATATTTCTATGTGTTCCACATATCGTACGCATCTTCCCTTCTTCAGTTGATGATCCTGACAACATTAAATCCGATCACAAATTATGAACTTCCGTAACACGTAAGCTTCTGCATCAAGTTACTTACTCCATTGTGGTCCAGTACTCTGAACAGTCATATAGTATAAAAAAAAAAGTAAAGCTATCCTTGTTACAGGCCGTGAAGGCCCATAGGATTGTGAGACGTTGAGGGTCGCACATTATCCAAACAATCAACTCAAAGATGACGGTAAGGTTGTCAGCTCTACGGGCCGGCCGCGCTTTACTCACCAGGAAAAGTACTTAATTAATTCATGTTACTCATTTCTGTTAGAGGCTGAGTAGACCTCACGGCCATAGTGCGGCCAGAAGGATTAGGTCAACCGAAAAAAAATCCTATTACCTCATCTAGACTTGAACCCGCGACCTTCCGGCTTGTAGCATAGTGCCTCAACCAACTACGTTACCTAGTGAAATCAATTTTGATGTTACGAAATAAGACTTGCGTTACTCATCTGATAACGTGGGGCTTCTGATCCTCTGAGCCCCTTGTGACATTCTCCTATCCAGGTTAACGAACTATATGTGATCACACGTCTCTTTTGAGAGGTTATAATTTGTGTTCCATATTCAGGCCACAGTTTTCAATCTTCTTTCAAATACCAATTATGACGCCTGATTTTCCTCAGTTGCAGTAAACTAAGTCCCGAGAGAGTACAGTGTGGACGCACTTCGTGCGAATTTGAAATAGTTTGATATAACAAACATTAATAAATCTAAAATTATGCGCAAAGCTTGGGGTATTGCGAATACAAATAAATTCGGCACGAATCATGCATTTCTCCAAAACTTGCGCTGAATTATGCGAAGTCTTCGGGAAGGTATTCTCAAGTAAAATGCGACCGCACTGAACCAATACCGGACATGACCAAATTCCTTCTAAATTCTTTGAAAATCATCATAAACAACCAAACTATCTTCAGACATTGATGTATGAAGAAGAAATGTAGTAACATTTCTAAAGAATGAATCTTTATAGCTATATTTTTGAGTAGGAATGTATCGGAGTGTAAGATACATCACTGCATTCAAGACATCAGCCATAAAACTTGTTCGAGCAAGTGGAGTCTTGTATCCTGTTACCTCATTTCAGCTTGTGTTCAGTACTAAAGCTGATGTGTCAGAGTGTCACGGACCAGCGATCACGATTTTTGTGTTCGTCTTTTTGCAGTCCTCAAAGTACGGACATATATCAATTTGCCATAAAACGTGACTCTCTAGTCAATAGATTTCTGAAGATAACAGTGGTGAAATTATAGACTCATCATTCAAAAGTTGATATAAACTGCATACGAACACCCTGGTTATTATATTGATCTCTAATACTAGTATCGTATGGCAAGAATCAGTACGTCTCCGTGCCCCACTGCAGGCATGGGAATGGTCTCTCTATACCCAAGAGTAAAACATTATATTAACAAGACGGCAGGAATTATTATCTCCTCAAAACACAGAAATATAATTATTGGGAAAATCAATAATCAAATTTAAGAGAAGATTTAAAAATCAGAGCATGAAATTTAAAGCAGAATATCATAAATTTCAATCTCTCCTTGAAGCTAGCGATTGTACGTAAGTATATTTGGAATGTCACTGATATACTTTATGTAGGACATGCACTGTAATACGTCAGCACGACAGCCTTTGCTTACAAACAAACACATTCTGACATAGCAATCGGTTATCAAAGACACATGTTGCACCACGCCATTGCATCGGTCCTTATATCAGAGACACACTACACCAGGCATGTCCAACGCGTCGATCGCGGGACAATTTTTGGTCGATCTCATAGGCCTATAAGAAAACTATGCGTGAAAATCATGTAAATTAACTTGTACATAATATAATATGATTATATTCAGATTTTGAAGGGAAAATACATGTTAAAGTAGTCTGTACTTTTAATGTATGTTGCTTTCACAACAAACATCATGAGCGTGTTATTTTTACCAATATTTTTGCTTAAATCGAGGTATGGCGATTGGAGGGGCTGGTAGATCACTGACAGTTTTGTCACTAAAAAGTCGATCAAAACCTGTTTGAAGCTGGACATGCCTGCACTACATGAAACTATCCAACCCGGCTGTACGTCTAACAGAAAAGCATTAAAAGGCTTTCCTTGAATGTCCGAATTAATTTACAATTTGTTAGCACTAACCGAGAGAGACTGCACGCGGAATGCGAACACACAAAATAGACACGTAAAGTGCCCATTTGATATAAAAAGATATGAAATGAAATGCATACACAACTAATAACTCAGAAACAGTGGAGCACAGTTATACTGAAACAAGCACTATACATGTGTAATAAAAGTTGTATCGAACCTAATTCAGCATTCTTTGTAAATTTCATGCTTTTATATGTTTTACCAAAATTTTCAAATACAGTACAGATACCTTTAACTGTCTTGTTTAAATGGACTAATGATGACAGTTTATGTAAAAGCATGTAGTTTATTATTAAAATATATGGTAAGATAATGTTCCAACATAAGATTTTGTGACAATTAATCTTACACCTCAGTTCTATTTACCTTTATCAATAAAATCATTGAAATTAAGGAGTAATTTCAGGCAATACAGATATAGGGTGTAGGGCTTCAACATTTCGCTGACAAGCCGTCAGGGAAGGGGGCATTAGGGTAATTTATTTCACTGTCATATTTTTCAAAGAACTCTTTTTCAATGGCTACAGTATTTATGCCAAAATACGGGTAATCAAGCGATAAGTTGACGATCGTTTTATAGTATAGGAAGCCTCGATATCTAAACAAAACCGGGATGAATAATACAACCTTCTCGTAGATTTCCAGGTTAAACGTCACTAGGGAATAAACGTGCAAGGAAACTACAAAAGAGATAGTGTCAAAAAACATGGGGAATGATAATAGAAACTGTCATGAACAGGAGAGAACGTGGCCCCTTGTGCTGTATAATTTAGTTCAAAATTATCTAGCTCTGTTCATATCCATGTCAATTTATTTTCGAATTGTAACAGGATGTTTTGTTCTCGGCACGTCATCAGCGCTAGATGCTATCGCTGTGCCAGTCAATGGATGGCGTTGGGACAATACACGGTTTGGAACCCTTCTCTTGTTTTTCTTTCGACCCCGTTTTATTCTGCCACTGTTAAGTTGATGACAACCAGCTACATATCTCTCTGTTGGCGAAACAAAAGACTGTAAGGCGTGGAATCTGTTGACATAACATGGATAGCCGTTAGAGTTGAAATTCGAGTAAACCGTAGGCATATATGGTATATGGTATATAGAATTGGCATCAATGATCATTGCAAATTCGTAAATTTACTTTGAACCAATTTGGCAATATACAATATCCGAATACTCAGATGTTAAACTGTAACTCTGAAACTTCATATTACTTCTTGGAGGTTTTTGACATATGCACTATCCTTAAGTTTACACACATCAAGTTAGTAAACCGGTTACATGAATAAATTTTACAGCAATTGGGATTTTCTTTCACAATAAACTTTTATATAGAATTATTTGTAAAATTCATAAATGGATGTCCTACAGAGTGGAGTCATTCAAAACTCTGACGTATAGTGTCCCTGAACTTGTTTCACATATTTGATTTTTTGAAAGCACAGGACACTTCGTGTTTTGCAAAAATGTCGTCATTTTCACGACCGCAGTGCCCCTGGCTACAAATCAGTGCAACTACGCACATGTTGATTCAGAACTCCGAAGATTCTAATCTAAGATCTGAAATTTCGGTTACACTGATTGTTTCAACAAAAGAGGAACAAAAATTAGATAAATTCGGAATTATGAAGCTCGTCTTTGCTTACTTTGTATCACAGCAACGGTTCATCAATTGGGGTATGGGGAAGTATTTTTGGAAATAAGTCGGGTATAATGAGATACAAATATTTGTCTTCTGAATTTATATTAATATCCTTTACATTTTACTGATATTTATAGCTAAAATTTAGGCAAACCAATGATCCTCATCTAATCACTTTATCTATAATCCCGTTGTTTCGGCATTAACTTCAGCTGAACAGTTGCAACAAGTTTAGCAGTAAGTGGTAATAAGAAAAGAAATCCCGTTACAGCGTTTTTTGGTTGGGCCTTGGCCGCTTTCTTAGTTTCTTGATCTTTTACACAGACGGTACGACTCCTTGGACAAGGGATCAGCCCTTCACAAGGCCGGTACCTACATACAGAACAATAAAAACGCAGAATAAAAGCACACAGACATCCATGCCTTGAGTGGGGTTCTAACACACAATCCCAGGTTTCGAGCGGGCGAAAACGGTTTATGCCTTAGACCGAGCGACACTGTAATCGGCCCTGTACCAGGCTTTTTTTCCTTGGCACTACAGCCCCAGTGGGCCTAGGCCTACCGCCATCAACTTCTCCGTTTCCTTCTGTTTTTCTAGATCTTACACATTCGGTAGGACGCCTTGGGGCGATGATCAGCTCGTCGCAACGCCTCTACCTGTATACAAACACAGAAAAACGCACACACACAAACTAAACATCCATGCCCTGAGTGGGATTCGAACCCACGATCCCGGTTTCCAAGCGAGCGAAGACAATATATGCATTAGACCGCTCGGCTACCGTGACCAGCTGTATCAGGCTTAGAGATACAAAATTAACTTCTTCTCTTTGATTAAAAATGTCGGTCTGCGTTAGTCGGTAAGCAAGACCTTGGGTGCTATTTGTTACCTCTGCATCTAATGTCTCATACTCAGGCACTCTGAGAACATGTATTTGTAACAGACTACTGCATTTTCTTCTATTTCTCTACCGTTTCATATGCGTTATTTCTCTATATATGTATTCTATTACATCTTACCTTCGTTTATGTCTCTTTCTCATGCAAAAATATTTTTATAACAATCCATTAAACACCTGTTGCTGATTTTTTTTTTTAATTTTCCGCACTAAGAAACCTGATTCTTGGCCTAGGCGTTTTGAACTCATATTAATCGTCACTGTTATCATCATTTTTCTTGTACTTTTGTTATTCTTGCCAATGCCTAGTTAAATTCATTCCTCTTATTTTTTCTGAATTTATTTGTTGGGAATAAAATGAATATTTAACACGCTTTGTGTATTATATATTATACATAGTTAATTTTTCTTCCATACTTTTTAAATTTACAACTCAGATCTAATGTACTAATTGTAAAACACGACATAGTTAGATGAAATAGACAATTAATCCTAACTGCTGCTTCAAATAAGATTTATTAGTATATAGGGCTTGGCCACTAATTCTCCCATAAAATCCCTCGAAAGTACGAAGTAAAAATTTTGACAGAGCGGGAGCTTGTGTAACTAAGATGAACGTATGGAGCATGAGACAAAAGAGAATTAGAAACACTTACTAATAAAATCCTTCTGGCTTCAAGGTTTCTCCAACGATGTGCACTGAAAGGGAGAACTGAGAAGTATCGTGTCAACTATAAAGTGAATCAGTTAGTAAAATTAATTAATTTTGTTTATGATCTATAAGCGCCTTCGAAATCCTTCTCGGTCTGCTGGATAACAGGATTCCAAAATTCACGTGTCCACTTCCCTGTGAAATTAACGGAAATTATTTACCGACTCAGTAGCTAAAGTTGTTTCTTGTTGGCTTATCAGAGGCGATTACCATCTGGCCAGAAATCGGGATATGCAATACACTGCGATTTATCAAGGGATCTGAGAGTGCACTTGCTCACCGACGGGGAAACCAGGGAAATAGCTTCCAATACAAATGCATAAATCACGGAGATGTGCTACTGAACTTCCATTTTTCATGAAGGGGAATCCAGTCACTAAAAGCGTGTGTTATGATCTGTTACAGTTCCCCCCAGTATTGTGGACCGGGAGACGAGCACGGATATGGTAGTACGCGAATCTGCCAACGTGACACTTACTTGCAAGGCAACGGGCTACCCCGAGCCCTACGTCATGTGGCGTAGAGAGGATGGCAAGGACATCAACTACAATGGCGAAAATGGTAAGGGCACGTGCAAAACACTGCGATGCAGCAGCCAGTGAGGATAGAGTCGAATAATACAGAAACTTCTGAAACTCCTGGAAGCATAATTGTACGTCGATTATTGAATATACGCGCAAATTTGTGTACCAGAAACCATGTAAACAAGGTTTCAAAGCCCTTATGTCTCAGCGACGGCCAGTGGAAACTAGCTGTGTTGTTGCTTCTTCACGGACTTGTATTCAATTAAACACAAGGACAACTTAATCTTTGTCTTATAAGCAACCGACAATAAATGCCAGTTACTAAAAATGTCACAGTTTTGTATTGTTTTCTTATTTCTCGGTTGACATACTTTCCTGCCCGAAGTAAGGCCAAAATTAATTTCATAATATTCTAGCTAATCAGACTTGAGTCTCTAAGAATTCTCTTTCCTCATGAACACGTCAGGCAATTAGTAAAAGTAACTTCAAAGTATAACAATATAAAACACCTGTAAAACTCAAACTGCTAGGACTATTAATACGGCCTTCAACCGTGCTCATTCTGGAATTCTATGTCCGCTTGCCTAACTACGTCCTTTTAACCAGTCAACGTAGCGCGTAGTCTTATATCTGTGGCTACAGGCGGACACGAAAAAACATCAGGTGATATGAATCCTATTACAGATTGTATGACGGAGGTACTCCTATCGAACACTACACGGGATACCGTTACCGTAAAGGATATTTTTACGTGGTTTAATTCAGTATCTCCAGGCGAATACCGGATTGGCCTGTAAAATATGCCACACCGCCTCCTTCCAAGTCCTTAGTTACTTACCATCCAGTATTAATTTTTCTTATCACTTAAGGCTATAAAATGCCTACAGTTTAAATAATGTCAGTAAGTAACTTACAAATCTCTCTATAAGTGTCCCTACTTCCTAGGTGAATAGTTCGACTTATGAACTGAGAGTGCATAAGTTGGTCAAGAAATTTATGACTCTCCTAGAATACGAAAATATATCTTATTCACAGACTCTCTGCTGCACGACAAACCAATCCGCACCCTTGCATTCCACTTCATTCCGATCTACTTTAATATTATCCCTCATGTACACTCTAAAGGGTTCTGACGGTGATGGATGACACACAGAATTACTGGGTTTTTGGACTTTTTCCATTGTCCGGAATTCTAGGCAATAGAGAACACGACGTTTCGGAAACTGGATCTGCTTCCGTCTTCAGTTGAGAAAGAGAGACACCTACTCAGTTGGGCCCCTTAGAAAGAGCTAATGTCTAGAGTGACTGAGATTAGCTCTTTCTAAGGTGCCCAACTGAGTAGGTGTTTTCATATCTCACCTGAAGACGGAAACAGATCCAGTTTCCGAAACGCCGTGTCCTCTATTACCTAGAATTCCGGACGATGGATAAAATCCAAAAACCCAGTAATTCTGTGTATTATCTCTCACGTATTGAAACCACTACCTACGTCACATACATTTTCCGACGGCCTTCTAACGGCATGGATTAAACAGTATGGAATACCCGTATGTTGTGAAGGTTATAACTGGTTTCGAGTTAGCAGAATCAGATTGTCCCTTCTTTTCCCCGGGAGGGGGGGGGACTGATAGTAAAGTTAAGTTATTTGCATGGCTCGATAATTTCAAGGAAGATCCTCTATATTAAGTTTCCCAAACACAGGAAACACAGGATTGTGACGGGCGACATATAGTGCAGAATACCATGGCTACTGTACAAAGGCTCCGATACTGCATAATGTTCTTTTAGCGACGATCCATGCGTCGGGGGTTAGTTTCCCACTTCCGCCTTCTGTCACACATTTATCTATCGCGATTTATCATTTAGCTGTCCTATTATGTAAAGACACGTCGTCAACAACATGTGTTATGACGTCTTTCAAAAATGAATGAATGGAGGAAGTGACCTGTATTATTATCTCGAAGTAATGAGGAGAACCACTTTACCAGCAACACTTCAAGTTGAACGGTTTCTTCTGTAGAACAGGTGAGGCAGTCTCACAGCTGAATTCAATAATAAGGTCATAGGTTCATACACAAATTGTTCGGCTTAAAGTAGTCAACATTCTTCAGAATTCTATTATGATCTGTTACATTTTAGTGGGATTCTTTTACAGAACAGAAAAGAGTAGAGAACAGTAAAGAAATATAAAAATTAGAGCATCGTTTAGCATCTCGCGTAATAAGCGTTAAACAGTTACATAAATATGTAGCGAAAAGTCTCATTGTGTATCCAAAATTATTTTTTTGGAAATAAATTGATTATTTAATTACAATTTTAATATATACATATGTATATGACTAAAAGGGGATATCAAATGAATGAAAGGAATTAGCATGTATATTCACAATTATTACCGCCGTGGGGCAGCATAACGATCCCTTTATGCATTAGCAGGTTAGCAAGAAGGAAACAGTGTTGAACACGATACTGCGATGTGCGCTACGTAACCTGTTAGAAACAGCTTTGGATATGCTTTATTCACCATGAAAACGGTTTATTGTCGCCTAGCAATCTAATTAAAGGCACAGAGTCGAAAGGATGTTATACACACACACACACACACACACACAGGTCGGATCAAACTCACTGTCACTTTGATGTGCTTTGGAGAATTCATAAAAATAAAATACCATAATAATCTCTTTGCTTCGTTCATTCTCTGGAATTCTCATCAGTGAATGTAGTAGCATGTTTCATTGAGTTCATCTGGCATATAATTCCTCTACCGAGGAAAACAGAGCAGAGCGTTCTCTCTCAAGTCACAATAAGTCCTATAATAACAAAAGTGTTTACAATCATGGCCACTCAGTTTGTTGTGTGTGCCCGTTATCCTTGTTTTCGCGCTTGAGACCCTACTGCTTCGCATGTAATAACTACGATGACCAACGTTTAGTCTCTTTTCTATATGTCTATAGCTTTTGAAATATAAACTTGAGAGAAGGAACATGATATGCGCCTTTGGTAATGGCGGATTATCCGTGAATCTCATTTGTTCAGACTGCAATGTGATGGAATATTGGATGTGAAATATCTGAATTGGAAACCCGATCAAAACGTGTCCCACTCAGTTCTGATGTGAATGTCTGACAGTGTAGTGTCTCCGTTAAATTATACTAACGAGGACTTTACAAAGAGCTGTTCTGATGGATTATCGAAAATCTCTTTATGTCACCTTCCGAATTAATGGAATGTAAATATTTGAGTACTGAAACATCCTCTTTCATTAAAGCGTTCCTATTCATGCGAAACGCTTACAAATTTCAAACGGAAAGCAAAATTTCATGATACCTGAAGATAGTAATGACCACCTGCTGCATATTATACGATGGGGTACCCAAAAGAAACCGAACTAATTTTTTTGTGGGCAGAGCTTTTGTAGTACCGCGTTTTGCCGCTATGAGCGCATAGAGCTAACATTCCTGAGTCGATAAGCCGACTACCGTTGCTTCAGAAGGTAAGGACTAGTTTCGGCAGAGTTTATAGTGACAGCTCTTTTGTGTGATCGTCGTTTTTGCAATGGCCCGAACACATGAAAATGTTGAAAAAATTCGTGAAATCATCAAGGAAGATCGACGACGGACCATTGAAGAAATTGTGGAGCTGTCGGGAGTGACTTGGAGCTCAGTTCAGCGAATTTTGACAGAAGATTTGGGAATGAAAAGGGTGGCTGCGAAATTCGTTCCATGACTGCTGACTGCTGAACAAAAACAAGGTCGCATGGAAGCATGCTGTGCTTTGAAAGAAGAGCCCCGAAATGATCAAAACTTTTTTTTGTTTCCTCGACTGAAAAGAGACATGAAAGGAAAACGTTTTGCTGATGTTGCTGAGGTGAAGGAAAAAACGACGGAGGCGCTGTCAAGCATCTCAAAAGATAAATTTAGACAATGTTTTGGAAAATGGAATAAAAGAGTAGACAAATGTATTAGTGTAAGTGGAGAGTACTTTGAAGGGGATTGAAGGTTTGTGCTTAAAATCTGAATAAATAAGTTTAAAAAAAATAAGTTCGGTTTCTTTTGGGTACCCCCTCGTAACATATAATTCAAACCAAAGACGATAAAAATTACCAGTAACATAAAAAACAAAACAGGTAATGTATACATACTCGTATATATGTATATTCTATGTTGTCATGTGTATGGGTGACTACAGACGGGGTTTGGATTGGTAATCGGATTTATTGAACTCTTATGTATCCGTAACTGCAAGTAATTATAAACGATTCACTAATTCACACACTTTGCTGTATAGTACACGCTTAAGTCTTCTCAGCCTGCTGTGTCTTCACCAGAAGGGTAGACCCTTCCTCTGGGTCTTCAGCTACCAGTTTCTCACATCAACAGCTCACAACGACTATACTCCAGCCGTCATCTCACTCACTCACTCACTCACTCACTCACTCACTCACTCATCAACCAACGTTTCACTGACTCTGTCTACTAACTCTTTACTAACTGTCCTGCTTATAACATCTTGGCACGGACCGAAGGGAAAGCACTCTTCATCTATTGCTGTTTACTGACCGTTGCCTAGTAACGGATATACATACCAAAATATTATTACTCTTCTCCACAGCTTGAAATTGTGGCATCATAGTTCTATTGCAAGATTGCATATTTCAACTTTTCATAACATTCTATAACATTCTAAATGCATAAAAGATCAGTGGAAGGAAAGGACTACTTGGAAGATCTAGACATACTTCGGACGATAATATTAAAACTGATCTAAAATAAATATAGTATCAGGGTGAGAAATGAGTTAATGTGACTAAGAACAGTCATATGAGGTGGTTCAGGGAATAAAGGCGATTAACCTTCGGGAATATTTCAATGGCTGCGTGACTAGTAGCAATCCATGAAGGACTTTGCCCCATGCAGTCAGTTGAAAGAAGTCAAGTTTGAAAAAAAAAATGTATAATTCTCATTCGACCTATCACTAGTCAGATTTCTTTCACGGGAATGAATTAGATCAGTGGTTTCCAAACTATTTCGGGCCACACAGCCCCCTTGGTTTCATAAAGTCATCACCAGTACCCTCTGCCCTACCTTACTCTACAGAATAGAGGTTTGAACAACCCACTAAGGAGGATAGTAACAATAAATTAAGATACCACATTTAGTAACTACTTCATTCTTAGTAAATTCTTAATGCGATGAATGGGCTTAATGAAATGTTACCAGGTGCTCAATGTCTGGTCTAAGTCATTTCAATCGTAAATAAGCGAACAAGGCGCTCTGACGGTCCCACCTTCAGCGCCCCCTAGTTATCTCCAGCCCCTTTTTGAACCACTGACTTAGATGTTCAACCTAAAGGAACAATTTAATGTGAAGACATAAATAAAAGTTTCGAAAAATGGTATTAGAGACAAGAAGATCTCCCCCATTAGCATACATCAAATCCCATGTGCAGGGGAAAGAATTCTATGCAGAATAAAACTGGTGAATTTATTTAGAATGTGAGTGGCTGCTATGTTTGTAAGATACTAATATGTGTGTGGTTTCTTTGGCCGCTGGAACTCTGCGTTTTATTCACCGTACCCCTTTATTAGACCTACTTGTAGAAGCTGTTTAGTTCCTCACAATTTGTCTCTATTATAAGGTATAAACTGTATGGAATCCCGCCAGCAACCTTTCCACATAGTACTTTGCGCTAGCAATCCCGCACAATATTTCATACCGTTGGTTCTTGTTAACATTTCCCATAATGCACGAGTATCGCTGAAACGCCCAGTATTCACAAATTTGAAAACACTCTAAATACTGCATCCCTAGACTCTTTTGTGAATTTCATAGGATAATGTAAACTTAAAAAAGAATGCACAACATTTGGTACTGCATCCGTCTTCCATTTTATTGCCTCTTTTCTATCTTCAATTTGCTTACCAGTAACTTCTTTCTACCTTGTTCCTTTTTATAGGTTAAAATTAAGCAATGATAATTGATTGGTAGACTTCTGGGACACCAGTTAGTGAAAACCAGCCTCAGTAGCTGTAATGAGAAAAGGTCATGAAAATGGACAGGAATGTTATATGTGATGTCATTATGTCTTTCCCTACTCCGTGGCTTGTAGTCCTAAAGCGACCGCTGCTTGTCGGTGAAGTTAGTGCCAAATTTTGCGGACAGAGGGTGTCGCGTGGTCAGCGCAACGGATCCCAGCGGCCGTTAATAACGATTCTATACATCGGAGCCGCCATTTCCTTGAAATAACTCCTCAATTATCCTCAGGAGGCTGAGTGGACCCCGTTCCAGCCCCACTAGTTCTAAAAAAAAAACCCTGGTAGCGCTGGGAATCGAACCCGGAACCTCTGAATCTGTAGCCAGAAAATCTGAGGCGGTCCCTACACGTGATATTTGTGTGCTGTAATCTATATAAGCAATTTCCATTGCCTTGCGGACACAGATGTGCCGCAAAAAACCGAGTACGAACATTAACAGAAGCTTCGCTATGCCACTATTCAAGCTTCCATGAAGACCTGAGAGTGTACGTTGTGAGGCAGGATTTGAAATAATCCATGCCTTAAAACACAGCCACATGGCCGGTAAGATCATGGGAAATATCCCAGGTAATTTTCTGCAGTACGGAATTTTAACGTACATAAGTCGGTCCTGGAGAGGGTTCTCCGTAAACTAACCAGGCGTCCCACGGGAAGCAACTTCCCCTTCCACTCCCAAGGCCATGGAGCTAACATAGACTCACTAACCAAGTTACCAGCTGCTTCCCATGATTGCTTCTCCGAGGAAACGGAAGGAACGAAAGGAAGGAAGAATGAAAGAAGCAGTAGTGGGAAAGGAAGAATGAGAGAAGAAACTTAAGAGTCTATCCATCGCGCACTCTCCTTCTCAAATCAAATTTACAACAACCCGATTACATGAGCAGGTGGAGGGGTATGTGCTGCAAACCAAACGCAAACAAATGTCTACTGTATTGGATCAGTTGTCCAGGGAATCGCCTTCAGTACACGAAAACGAATTTTTATACACGAAAATCAGAAAAAAAACACTGTCGTGATACTCCACTCCAAGAACATGCATGTCATGTTTCCACCACGCATAACCAGAAAGTCAAAGAGAGATCAGGTCACGTATGATAACACGTTTGTTGTCTTAAAAACGTTATCTGTAAAACAAGTTAATTTACTCAATATATCGTTCTGCGTCAATATTCTCACATAAAAAAAAACTAAATGGCTTGAGTCCGCAAGAGAACTTTACCGACCGAGCGAACGCCTCTTGTCAGCGAAGTTAGTGTCAACTTTAACGGATAGATTGTGTCGCGTGGTCAGCGCGACGAATTCCCCACGGCGGTTAATTTCGGTTTTCTAGACTGGAGCCGATATTTCCTTAAAATTGCTCCTCAATTATCCTCAGGAGGCTGAATGAACCCCGTTCCAGACCCACTACTTCTCGTAAAATCTGGTAGCGCCTGGAATGGAAGCCGGACCTCTGGATCTGTAGCCAAGAACTCTGGCCACTAGACCACAGAGGCGGTCTCCACATTCTCACATATTTCTCTTAATCAATACCGAAACAAACGTTTAAATAAAACAGGTTTTTATTCAAATCATTCATTGTCACGTAAATACGATTTATGTTCGTTCATCAATCAGAAGTTATTCCAACAAAGAGAAGAATTGCATTATATTGCATGCTGATGCGAAAAGTAGAGTTGGCTGCTAACATTGCAAGGTTATATACATATCATGAATATAGCAGTAAGTTCAGGGAAGAATTCGGTCGATTTTTTTCGTATAAATTGCTCCTGGTCCTCATCAGCACAGTTATTCTTCGTTCCGAGTCAATGGGACACATGGCCATAGATTACTCTCTGACGACTCTGGAAGTCATGCAGTTATCGCTGACTATTCACATACATTCCTTTCGTAACGCGCAGACTGCATGGAAATCGACGTGTCCAAAAATTCTTCTAATGTTCTGTGTGCATTTTCTGCCGCAAGAACATGTTTACCGGGCCCCTGTCCCTTGTCGGCGAAGTTAGTGCCAACTTTAGCGGATAGAGGGTGTCGCGTGGTCAGCGCAACGCGAACACACGACCGTTAATTTCGGTTTTCTAGACCGTAGCCGCTATTTTTCCATTCAATTGGCTCCTCAGTTAACCTCAAAAGGCTGAGTGGACCCCGTTTCAGACCCGCTACTTCTCAA
>NW_019736411.1:353243-375032 GCF_002891405.2 Cryptotermes secundus
AAAAAAAAAAAAACTGGTAGCGCCAGGTACTCAGGACTTTCAAGTAAAGTGCACTTATTATAAACCGAAATATAGTCTAAAATAATATCACTGTACAAAATTTAGAATGTATATTGACATAATATATCGAGACAAATTTAAATAAATTAGGCAGTGAAAGGCTCTATTAGTTGAACACGCAAGGACAAACTGACATGACGAAATCAGCACCTTTTTTCGTTATTTATTCTTCATTTTCGAAACAAATATAATGTGGCCTGTGTCATGAATTTCAGATCTTCCAGGGGGTATCCCTTAGTCATTTTACAGTGTCCCTTTACAACTATCTATCGAGGAACACGACAGTATAAATATCAGAAAGTCAACACTCAAAATTAAATACTCTCTTAAGGTTCGGCCACACAGAGCGCTACGCTATGTTCGCTACGTACGGTACGTACGCTGTGTACACTCTGCGAAGCAGCTAACATAGGGAACATAGCGTACGTAGCGTACGTAGCGTACGGAAGTCTGTGTGGCCAGTCACAGTGGCAATAAAGGGAGATATTTTTCTGTTCGTAAAGCGAACATAGCGTACGTAGCGTGCGTCGCGTACATAGTGCTCTGTGTGGCCGAACCTTTACCATAGGCGATTATCAAGCTGGTCTTATCATGGATAGGGAACTATACCAAACTGATAAATTTGTAAGAGGAAATTTCTCCGGTGGTAAAGGGGCCGAGGAGTGGAGCTGATAACCCACCTCAAATTAGTACCGAGATCAAGAATACGTGGATCTGTACATCCACTCATTCATAATCCTTCATAGCGTAATGCTTGATTAGTTAAGCACAAGCACAATGTTCCTATCGTTACAAGTGAAATGGAAGCAAAAAAGGGGAACACCACAAGAAGGCTGGAAAGATGGGTCCTGAAGACAGCCAATGAAAGATGGCGGCGCCTCCTTCAGGATTAAAAACGAACTTTACGGCTTTCTGTTCATATACAGTATTTTGATGTAAACACAACTGAAAAGTGTCTTTCTTATGATCTTCCAGCCTTTAAATCACGCATTAGTATTTTGAGATAATTCGTAACCTGAGAAAAGAGCAAGGTTTACATTATTATGATTATTATTATTTAATTCCTGTTGCACCCTTTGGAACATAGGGCATTTCCGACACGGTTTTTTTCACTTTAATTTCTTAATATTATAGACAGCCGGTAGGATTTCTTGGACGGCGATCAGCCCATCGCAAGGCCGCAAATACACAGGACAACACAAACAGAGAATAAACACAGACAAGCTTGCCTCAAATGGGATTCGAACACACGATCATAGTATTTGGATACATGAGGACATTTCATGGCTTAGACCGCACGGCCACTGGAATCTTCAGGGCCCACATATGATTCCGTAACTTGTGGTATGCTACTTGCATAAAGAAATTAATTATCTCTTTCTCGGCATCTTTTAACTGCAAGTTAATATAAAGTACGAGAGACTTGATATCAGTGTATGTATTTGGTACTACTACCTCATTTAAAAAGACCTGTCACGCCGTGAAAAGATGAGGGAGTGGAAATGAAGCGCCATTTTTTATTGCCCTGAACAATATTGTATATGGAAAGAAACTTTTATCTTCAGTCTCCAGTTCCTTTGTCTATGGAGAGAGAGACTGTGCACCCACTTAGCAGAAGCCCTACTGGGTTCCACAGCAATTCCAGGCCAATTAAGACAAATAATTGTCGTATCGTTTACTTATTTATTTAAGGTCTACTTAAGGACGCTTCTAAAGACCAGATTATGTACAGTCGAAGGGTGGGATGATAAATGAATGAGAAATTGGAAAGCATGTGAAAGAAAATGATCGTAAACTACATAAAAAGTACTATTCCAGATTTCCCTGGAGGTACTGAGCAAAACCAGTGATAATCTATTCGGTATAGTCGGTGTTGGCGTCGAGATTTAAACTGAGCACCTCCCGAATACAAGTCAGAAACGTCAGATATTATTATTGTTATTATTATTATTATTATGGACAACTGAATTGATGAAACTAAAATTTTTTGGACATTCAAAATTTAAATGCATTTCAATATATCAAAACTCATGCAACCTATTCTCCTCCAAAGATAGAACTACGAGATTGCAGACCCTCTGTAACTTTAACAGACACGGGGCGACAGGTTTCGAACAGATACATCTTATCTTATTAAGAAATCGTTTTCCTTCTCTTTTCAGCATATGTGGCAGTGTTATTCATAACCAATTTCCTCATAAAAATTAAGTCAACTTTTAAGAGGGAAGACTTAAAAAAATGTGATGAAGAAAGTTGCATATTGAGTAACTTTATAATTTGTACCCTAATTATTTCCAGCCGCATTATGGCTCTGGGGTATACTCAGCCTCTAACAGAAATGAGTACCAGGAATCTTCCTTGGGGGTAGAGGGCAGCCGGCGCGTAAGGCTGACAACCTCACCATCATCTCCGAGTCGATTGTCTAGAAAAATGTGGTAGCCTCAACATCTCACAAACTTATGGGCCTCCACGGCATGTTAAAGGGATACCTTTACTTTTTTTTCTACTTTAGGTCTATTCTTCACCGCATACTACTGGGCTGACTACATGAACGAGTATGAGGCTTGTGTGACACACGGTACCTGCACAAACAGCAGCGGTGTGAAATGCATAACAATTTCAGGCTGAGAGAGATCACGTGGGGGGGTAGGCATATTGGGATAACAGAAATAAACTTAAATTTGAAAAGAGCTGGAGTGTCAGGATGTAAAGCAAGTGTCACGTAACTTCGAACAAGGCCAAGAATAACCTTGAATGTCCAGAAGAAAAATTTTTGACAAGGGGGTGGGTTCGAGGGTGTGAGAAGTGACAGGCGTACAACTGTTTCTTAAGTTCTCGGATTAATGTCATTAAAATGACAAGATTTATCTCAAGGATATTTTCTTCAAAGTATCAGGGTACACTATATACGAAACTATTATATTTTGTTCAAATACGAATACAAATAAATGCCTTGCAGCTTTTCCGTACATTGATGCGTAAATTGTCCTACAGCTGTGATTAAACTTACCCAAAATTACTCCGGAAGGAAAACGTAGGAAAAAGGTGCAGTCCAGTAATTCTCTTCAGTAAGAATGCCATTACAGCTGGTCTTGCGTTCTGCTACTTTGATACTAGTTGGCTATACGGCTGCCTGAATGACTAACTCTTGTTGGCGGAAATCCGTATTTTCAACCAAGTTACATTTTTCTTTGATTTCTTTTATAAATGACCAAGTTCTTTCTGGTTATAATTGCGTTTTCTGACCTCTGTTTCTTGACACTGTGAGATATGCATTAACCTACAGAAGACATTAGGTATTCTGTTCTAACATTCTTCACTGAACTGTCAAGAAAATTTAAAGTAAATGTTTTGCTTGGAATATGGAATGGATAACTTGCTTCACGGAACTGTGTAATACAGAGACTGTAAGAAAATGTGATAAGTGTTACAGGGGTAATACAAACGTTAATTAAAAAAATCAGAAAAGTGGCATTTGAAGTGAGGCATTCTGCAATTTGTAACATGCGGTCTTCTCATATCAATCAACGCACCCATATGAAATTTTGAATCAAGAGGGGTTACCTCAGAAAAAAATCACTATGGCAAAAAGAGGCATCTTATAAACGTAAGTCAAAACATTTTTTTTCAACCTCTCGCTGATTGCGGATAAATGTAGACAATATAACAAATAGAAATCTCGTAAATTATAAAATTAGTAAACCAATTCTCAGGATCAAAGTCTTTTATGAGAAGTTGATAGAATTTAAACTAGTCAAGAGATTATATAGCCGAATCTTTCACCTTTTGTTCACCTCTCCTTTCAGGGTTATTTGGGTTAATATAAAAAATTATTAATTAAAGGGGATGGGAGCCAATAAGACAACAAATTCCATAAATGTAATACAGGATAGGTAAAAGAATCCGAATGGAAGTATTGGGGAGCCGGGCGACATAATAATCTCAAGGGGGTTAGGGCCAAAATTGCCAGCGTCAGTGGTATCGAGATTAATTTATTCGCCGCTATAGGGCACTATGAAACAGGATGAAATAAGTACAGAAAGCACAACACAATTCAATGTCCCTTTATATACCGTCGGCAAACTTATATTCTCGGATCTTGCAGCTAAACTATTTTCTGTTTATAAAAATATCACTTGACTGCCGCATTAAATCGGGCAAAAAATTTTCTTCAGTGATTCATGATCCTTCAAATCAAGTTGAAATTCTAATACAGTAATTCAGTAGCGAAAAGCAGCGTACGTGTGCTCTGGTACAAAAGGTGAAGTTAAGCGAGGGCCAGCATCAGAAGACAATGCTAAAAAAAAAAAACGCGCTAATTTTCAGAAATACGTGGCTTTCTCTCTCTCTCTCTCTCTCTCTCTCTCTCTCCCTCTTTGTTGCACATACGTTGAAGCCGGGAAACTGCGTCATAACTGCCCTACTACCAATTTAGTTGGCTGGCGCTTACAAAGCCCTTTTCGACACGTGAAACATATTCAGCTTGGAGCGTTTCGCCTTCGAACTACAAGTTCGAAAACTTATGCCCATACAGAGCTGTTAAGGAGGCGACAAACTGGTTCATTGACATCTCGGAATTTACACTGAAACATCGCACTGCCAGCCCAAGACAAAGCAATATGACGTTACAGAAGTCACTATCATGGCTTAATTAATGGCCGAAAATGGATTTAAATATAAATTTACACATTTTTAAACCGGTAAAAATTAAATATTTATAGATAGATGTAAAGTAATTATTTCAATACAATTCGTAATAATCAGATTATTTAAAACGGTCCGAAAGAAAACAGCGACAATTCCCAGCATTTTATAAAATAAGATGTTGCATCAAAGACACTGAGCGATAACCAAAGCCTCGTCACACTTTTAGATCCGTTTTAATATTTTCTTCCTCTCCACGCCTATGCCCCTCAAGTATTATCAATATTCCCTTCAAGTTTTCAGATGAAAACGTATGCGTATTTACTATCTCCCCTACATATCCTGTGCAACTTACCCTGATAATAGCTCATTTCAATAAACCTCCGCAAAGAGAATCCGGACGTTCCAAACTCCCAATATTCTTCCTCTTTCTGCTACTGCGATCATGCCAAAGAGGGGACCCCAGTTCGAAGCTTGATGTAACACATAGTAGCATATTAGATTTTTCTAAGGCGAGGCGTTTTTTCCTAGCCACACATTCTGTTAGGAATACCATCGCTTCTTCACACTTCGCAACTTCTTATTCTACGTATATACAGTTTCTAAGGAATTTTTAATTTCCATCCACAGTGTAAGAATGTGTTATACTATAGTAACAATGGACTTTTAAAATGGAAACGTAATTTAGAAAGGTAACCTTATAAGAGAGCGAAGTACATTTATAAATAAGCACTGACTTATAGGTAGATGGAGCACACGCTGCGATTTTGTACTTTATCAGAAATCACGACGTCACGTTCCAGAAGAGAATAGTAGTGACCTTCAATCTTTGGTTACATTTTTTTTTTGTTGCACAAAAGATATTAAAGAAGGCTTAGGGTAACTGTGAAAACAGATGGCTAGTCGATTCTGAGAAAGATATTAGCATATGTCTATAAGTTGCCGTGTTACATCAGACTGGTCATCAAACTGTGACCAAGAAACGTCCTCGAGAGGATAAATAACCCAGGCGATAGGAGTAGCAACGCTGAGGATCTGTGCACTGTTACTGCGACAGCCGCCAGTAGGCTGATTTATGGTGTCCACAGGGAGACAGAAGCTTCTCATCCCAGCGTTACAGAAAGACAGGACATAAATTGTTTTCCATTAGATGTTGCACAAGAACAGGCGACAGAAGTGGCAGATCAAGTGTTAAAGTTTGATAAATTCCAATTGAAAAGCAGTTGTTTGTACTCTTTCCCCAATTCTTGATTTGTTAGCCTACATTCCTGATTGTGTTGCTCCTATGTTGTGAGCATAATAACTTTAATAATTCAGAATTACGGAAACCATCTTCTGTAAAACAAGATTTTTGCCGTATCAGTACACAAGAACAACTAGATATTCAATTGTTGCATTCAGTTTGAAATAAAAAGTTGAGTTATTTCTTCAAAATGTAGACAATGGAAACTTAAGTCGTTGGGCATATAAAAACATTTCTATGTTGATGTTATTTAGAGGATGCAGAAAATATATCACAAGATTGGAACTGACTTAGATAACGCCACTCTTTCTGCTTAATTTGCACGGTTGAATAAAATTAACGTATAACTGGCAGGAAGTGCCTGTCATTCTAAAGGGAGGATGTTTTATTCATTCATCAGTCCGTCCGCAGTTACACTTGATCGATTTCTCTAAATTTGATATTCAGGATTCTGCATTAGAAGGTACGGACTATTATAGAAGTCCACAGACATACATAATTTTGTGAACCACTTCTTATAACATAACGGCGTCTAGAACACATCCTTCATAATAATATTATGATGAATTTCCCACAGGAAAACAGTTTGTTTGCAGTAGGGTCATGTATAAGACCGAGTTAAGAATACTACTCCTGCTTGCCTGCCAAGTCCTTGTCTTGCAGCCAAAACCACTGAATACTTTAAAGAGATACCCCTGACCTTCCTACACTCTCTGAGTATGTATTTTGTTTGTGGTGAAGTTCTGGACATCACTGCTTTATACCACAATGCGTTACTGTGTCCAGCGTGCACGTTAGAAGACTGAGCATACAGCAAGTTGGGTATGTATGGGCAGCTTCTTCAGCAGAAATACCGCCGTCGTTAAAACGAGACAACAAAGTGGGAATCGTGTCTCAATGTATCACAAACTTTGCTTATGTAGCAGGCCGGCATTTAAAGTTAAGCCGTTTGCTGTTTGGTTAAGTAGGGCCGACTACACCCTGCGGTACCCCGATGACAACTCCGTGGACTGTAATCCTTGCCTCTTAGTTGAAGGCAAGTTTAATCCTGCACCGCAATCTCATATGCTTTTCACTTTCCTTACACTTTAAGTCCTCTAGTCGGTATCAGACTTGCTGTAGAATCTACACAGGAACCCAACTCACAAGTCTAATGTAATCCATCCAGCACGCAATTAGTATCACATTTCGTCTAACTTCAATAAGCGGCAGTCTTCACTCGCCAGGCGGCCATCTGTTTTCGCCGGGCCTTCGAGTCGGCTTCTATTCTGGCTAGGAACTCCTTATGGTCTTTCCTCCTCTCTCATATGTATTATTTGATTACTCCTACAGATTACTCATCACTCTAATTATAATAAACGCCAGGACGTTCAATTTCATAAACGTGCTGAGTGTTAAGTTAAGTACATCTGCGGATCGTCTGTAATTTGTCTTTACTGACCATAATCCTCTGAATGTTAAGTGTTCAAGTTCTACTCCATATTTAAGGACAACAAAAATGTGCCTTTCTGAGGTGATGAAAAAACCACAACTTGGCAAAAAGACTAAAAACCCTCTGATCTATATTTTTGTTCATTATTCTATATCTGTTTCGGTGCTCAATAACTCAAAATTTCCGTATGAACGAGAGGGATTTGGAAGACGAAATTGTATCACGAATGAATGTAAATTTGCTGTCTAGGAATTAGCCCTGAGGCATCATGCAAGGATTCATTAAGAAATCGGTTCATGTGTCGATAATCGATACTGGAGCCACCGAACACAGGTCAGATATTGTCATCTACTTAAATTTGTTCTACAATATTATGATAGCATATCTTTATAACAGATATTTTGGTGAACCGCTATGTTTTGTAACATATAAGCATTTCCATCATGCTGCAAAAATCTTTTCGGTGTTGTAGTTCCCTACAAACACGTCGCATACAGCACCACGACCCCATCGGAACACACATGTAAAACACTAAACAGACTATCCACAACACAAAACATTTACATAGAAGTCCACTTAACGAAACAGCAAGATTTAGATGAACTGAAACTGATACCGTTTGGTTTCTAACACAAATTTGTAAACATGCCAATGTTATAAACCCTTATAAGACGACATATGCATGTGAGATTTATAGAGCATTCCCCTTGAAGTGCTGGTCGCCTTCTGAACATTTTATTCATATCAAAAATTTGTTGCACTTGATGGAACTTATTCTTTATTCATATATTATGCTCACTGTTGCTACATATGTGTGTAATGTTAAAATATTGTAGCCCTAACATATCATCACTTAATATTTCTAAAATTATTTTAAGTAAATATTTCTCATACTCCCAGGCTAAGAGTTTTATTTATTCACTATAATCCAGTTCAGTTCCTAATGTTAATGGGCTAACTCAACAGCTACAGAGACCAATTACAGAGTTAGTACAATCAAACAATTGGAAGGAATGGACAACGATATACACACGTGCATGTGTGACATTCCAGTGCTTAGTAGATACGAGTACATGACAGGCATAACTTTATAAGAGTACTCAGTGTAGTAAAGTAGGGTACTACAGGATTAACTACATTAACCAAGATATTAATATTAAGGAAACCACTGTCAAATATGTTGACTTTGTTACATATTTAATTTATGGCCAAGACTCGGCGACTGGCAGAGCATTTATTGCTTGAAAACGAATCAAAACTTCATCAAATTCCCTGACCCTGCTGACTGGAATTCTGACACCAGCAGCTTCTAAAGTTGTAAGACAGATAATAAAACCGTTATAAACTTTATAAAAGTTTTTAATAAAATGAACAAGTTTCGGAAGCATAAATTTATAGATGAAACTGCCGTTATAAAATGTTATATTGTAGTGAAAGGCAAAGTCCACCTTCTAAGGATGCACATTCTTGAAAATTTTACGTTACTCAAGTTTTCGGGTGCATGAGCACGAACGTTGGCGCGACAGTATACACAAACACACACACACCACTGAACTTATTTAGCAAGGTTATGTCCCATTTCATGGAAAAGCGCAGAATTTTTGTTGCATATAAAGTTAAATGCATGTTGAATACTACAAGTGATATTTCAATGTACGATATTTACAGATGGTCATCTACGGAACCAACCATCAACGCAGAAAAGCGGTGCTACTAGCAAAATGCAGTGGCTGATCTAACAGCGGACAAACAAGATCAGCCATGTTACTTTCGAATATCTCTTGTGTCTCATACAATTAGAGGAAACTGTGAACCGTTGTTAATTCATTCATGCCCTTACTGAGCATCAATATGAAGAAGCCGAATATTTGTCCTCACTTCAGTCATGAGGAGTCATAGACCTCCATAACAAAACGACTTTTTGTCTGATCTATCTTAAGCTATAGCACATCGTAAAATGATACGGGAACATAAGTGCGTGCCATTTTATGGTGTCGAACTAAAGAACTGTGGAATTACGAGCAAAATAAAGCCTCAAATAAATAATCGAAGATGCACCAGAAGCCCATAAGAGGGCTACTGTTTTACGGTTTTCCTTTGACGGAATGTGGTCCTATATCCCATCTCAGACATAAGTAGGACTGTCCGTCCTGAAAGAGACTGCCATATGGCACGGTACTCCGTATTCACAATTTTTATACAAACAATTAAAGTAATATCTCATTAATTCGGACTAATTGGGAGTGAAACTTTGCACAAATTAGTGAAAGTCCGAATTATTGAAGTACTACTAAAATATATTCAGGGAAGTTACGAAACTGACTTCAATTCTATTTTTAGGCAATATAATTTTATTTTGAAATTTAGATAGCACATCATAAATTTACTTGTTATAATGTGTAAAAATGTAAGTTCTGACATCAGGCCGCGCCGTAACTCAAGCGGTTAGTCGCTGGCTTCCCACCGCGGCGGCCCGGGTTCGATCCCGGGTCTCGTCAAGTGGGATTTGTGGTGGACAAAGTGGGGCTGTGGTAGGTTTTCACCGAGTACTTCGGTTTCCTCTGCCAATCTTCATTCCACCAATTGCTCCACAATCACCCTCACCTATCATCTGGGTCTGGTACAATAGGCCAGAAGTGGCCGCAGTGCAAGGGACTAGTCCCACCCCACTAGCAATAATAAAAAAAAGTTTTGACATCAGTCTCAAAACATTTCAGGTAGCGGCAACGTGATCATCGAGGTCGTAATGCGTAAAAAGAAGAAAACACTTCTCAAAATTATTGCGAATTCCGAAATATTGAAGTCCAAATTAATGAGGTTTCAATGTGCTAATTCTGTGAACTGATATTTATAAAGGAAACTTTAAGAAATAGGTCTACAACTCGCATCTGCACATATACGAGTATGTTAGGTGCAACTAATCTGTAGGCATATTTATATATTTCCCAAGCCTTTAACGATGAAAATATTGTCTCCATTTACTCTCTGGGTCTGCAGGTTGCCGTTTTTTATTTTTTAATATGCTGAATGGCAGTGATATATAAAAAATGTTTAAATGAACGAACATTGCATGGCACTCCGGTGTACCTGTCACGGTAATTACCGGGTTGAATGCGATTTTAGTATCCAATTGCCGTATGTTGCTATCATCCACCTTAAGCGTGGTATTGTCTGTCTCAATTACTCAATGAAACGAACAAACAAAAGCAAATTATCCTAAAATTTTGGGGATAAAATGCTAGTCGTCTGCTGGCAACGGATCTCAACACATAAACTAGCACTTCAAATCACTATGAAGACTTCTTGCCATTTCTTGTTCAATCACCCTGGAACCTCGAAACTCAACTAAAAACTCTCTCAGCTACAAGGTGGCTCGCTTTGAACAGCCGCGGCACGGACAAAGCAGAAAACACAGTTCTACTGAGAAACACCGAAAATAGAAGTCACACGATAGCTATCTCGTCAGTCCATCGGCGCTTGCTGTTGCCTAGCAATAAACATTCGTCCTATTGTTGCGTGCGAGTATCACGGGGTGTCTATCGAGACGTTGCCTGACAATACGCTGACATGTTGCATTATTATATCATATCATATCGAAATGAAAAATAATTCAAGGATATTTGTATTAAATTATTAAGGACTATAAATTAACTCTCTGGTGGTAGAACTCAGAAGTCCATCACGGAACACAATTATTAATCAGTTTTCTACGATCCTCCTAACCTGTAACCCTAATGCAAAGAAAGACCCGGTTATCCATGTACTTAATTATATAATTGAGCACTATGTAACGAAGTGACATGGGGGAGTGGAGATATAGCCAACCATTCTTACCCTCGGCACTAGATGGAGATGAGTGTGTGACCAACTTCACACTCCTGTCGCGTTATCCCTAGGGATACAGCCCTCGGATATCATTGAACATGAGTCTGGGTGGGCCCCGGAGCAGATCATAACGATATGGAGAATAGAAACAACTTGCCTCTGTAAGAATCGATTCACAGTCATCCATACAGCAACGTGATTGCTACACCGACTGAGCTAGAGGTCCTGTGCATTATGGTTAGAAAGCTCCAAATATCCTTCTGATGCAGTGCAATAAAATACATGCTTAAATTATGAAATTCCAAAGTAAAAAAAATAGTCAGAATATAAGAAGAAATACAAGTATTTTATTTGTCTTTGTGTGTGTAGCGTGGTTACTTTCTTTTAATAAGAGAGTAATTCCACACTTCAATGTTTTACTGAAGATACATTATAAAGAACCTCGTAAACACATATATACCGTATTTCATTTCAATATTAGTTACAAAAATAAACGGAACGATTTTGCGACATTTAATACCGTATTTACGCATGTATAGGCCGCGTGCATGTATAGGCCGCAGCACAATTTTCAGACAGAAATTATAGAAAAAATAATTTTCTTGGAATATTATTTCAGGAGTAGAACATTCTGTATTACTAATTATGAATATATTTTTTTTTAAATGAAGTGTGATTTCGAATATTTCGAATATAAGCCGCACCCCAGTTTTCCTCTTGAATTTTTGGCAAAAAATGTGCGGCCTATACATGCGACATTTAATATGTATTTAGCAGAAGGCAATGGGTTCACAGCTGAAATAAAAGACTGTTTATTTTTACTTCGCTCCTCGGTCTACACGCTAGTTCGTATGGAATATTATTGTTTTCTCAGAAATGATAGCTGAAATATGTGCATTTAGAATGCAGTCTGATTTATCCATGAGCATCAATATAATTTATCCATGTTCACAGCTCAGATCCTATAAGCACATTAACATGAATTTTCTCTGAACATTTTCCCATTGTTCATTTTCACAAGCTTCAAGAGCTGCACAACATCTAACTCATGCACTCTCTGTCGGCCCACCTCAACCCAACCGTCCCTTTTCACCGACAATATCTCGCAAGGTTCAACATTCTTTTGATATCTTCTAGCATTTGTGACTTCCAAAAGAAACAACTGTGGTTTCAGCAATGCAAGTGAAGGTGTAAAACTGAGAAGTGAGAAACGAACAATCCTATTACATGAATCATAATAATGCCCAGCAAGCATCAACAGAGGGTCATATTCCTACGTCTCGAGAATATGGAGGTCTTCATTACCCTCACGAAAAAATTATGAGAATCATCTCTTCCATCATCCAATATTGTTGTTACATTTCCTTCCAGAGTATGGAGTCAAGTCTATAAATTACAAGTATACATTCGCAGAAATAGCATAAATCAGCATTTTAGTTTCTAAAACCATCCTGTTAAGTGCTCAGAGAATAGGAATAACATCAAAGGATTACTTCTTTTGGCTTATTTTGGACTTCATCCATCGTCTGGTATGTAAAAGACAAAAGACCACGACGTTTCGGAGACTGGATCTGTCTCCGTCTTCAGGTGGGTGGGGAAGGATAAATCTACTCAGTTGGGCCAGTTAGAAATCACTGGTCCAGTGATCCAGTCTCCGAAAAGTCGTGGTCTTTTGTCTTTTACATACCAGACGATGGATGAAGTCCAAAACAAGCCAAAAGAAGTACAGTATACACCACTGTCAGAAGTCTATTCTAGGGTTAGTTTGGAATTTACTAAAACGAACACATATTTTCAGTCAAATGCATATTTTGAATTGCCAGCTTTTTTAAGAAGCCTTCGAAGCCTCAAGATGACATATAACAGCTCTTAAAATTGCGTATCTGAAACAGACAGAAAATCCACGCCCCAAATCGCACACAAATAATTCCTCTTGTGTTTCTTAATGTACGCCTCAAACTCCTAATGACTGGAAGGTGTAATAATAATCATCACACTGCTCAGTTCTTTGCACTTAGAGATATGGCTTAGACAACCAAATTATGTATCCATTCTCTAGTGTTACATAAATGAACGAACAACAGACATTGTATAACCCAGTTTACAAGGTAGACTTAGTGCAACATGCTGGTATCTAATGTACGAAACAAGAGTTCCAGCTGATCCAGCATTCTATGAATTTCGCACTAACTCACGAAGTGTTCACAATTCTCTCTTGGTTTCAGTGAATGTTGTGGACGGTGAGGTTCTTCACATCATTAAAGTGAGTCGGTTACACATGGGCGCGTACCTCTGCATCGCGTCCAACGGGGTTCCCCCATCCATAAGCAAACGGGTACTGCTCAGAGTGCAGTGTAAGTATGCTCACATTACTGCTAACATTTTCATACTTATATAATGCATATAATGAGCAGCAGTATTGTGCTCACAGTTTATACATAAATTTATTTTAAAACTGGTGACTAGTGTATCCACATTATCTAATGACAAATGTATACTTCGAAATGAGTTTTGGTTAGGTAAACTTGAAATTAACGGTGGCACAATGGAATATATTCAACTCGTTGTACAATTCTGAATATAAAATGCTCAATTAAAACTTTACTAACTGAGAATGTTGCTAAAGAGTCCAATTGTTTGTGTCCGCAGTCCCCCCGATGCTGACCATTCAGAACCAGCTGGAGGGAGCTTATCTAGGGCAGGACGTTGCTTTAGACTGCCTCACGGAGGCCTACCCAACGTCCATCAACTACTGGACCACGGAGAGAGGTGACATGATCGTCTCGGGTGAGTGGCTTACAAGCAGTTTCGCAGTTTCGTTGGAAACAACCGCGCGCATACACACACACGTGTCTCCAAAACATAGTTACATTTGGATACTGTTCTTACTGGCTGCGCAGTAAATATGCAGGAAGAAGTGAATGACTGCAATTCTCAACGCTCCATTTCTTAATGCTCCTACAATACAACTTTTCGTTAGACTAAGTGGTTAGTTGATTCAGGGCCAAAAATAGTCACATTTGCACATGAACCACATTTGTTTAATGTCAGCAGGGGTGACACACCAAGCATGCCGGAGATGAGAAGTGGGGACAATTTAATCGGTAAAACTCTAAGAAAATTGGAGTAGCCATTTTAGTGCTTAGACACCGGCTCAAGCCGGTTCCTCTCTCGCGGTGTTTTCTACCCTGAAAATGGAGGTGATACGTTGCTCCGAATCGTCGGCACACACAAGATCTACACGGCGCCACATCCTAAAACGGAATTCTTCAACAAATATACTAATCCTCTTCCAATGTTTCCTACTTACAATTTAGTATATGAAATTCATATGATAATTGCACCAGGTATCCTAAATCATTGCACAATTGCGTTATCCTACGTTCTGTTTAATAGATGCATAAATGCAGAGAGCTGAACTCCCTTAAGCTTCTCTACGACTAACAGTTTAGTGTACCAATTTGCTTCAGGCGCGCTTCTGCGCTAACTGCATCATGTAGTCGAAATTATTTTCATTTTGGTACAAGAAAGCACGGGAATTGACATTTTAGATTCATATAATTTTAGTCCTTAAACGAAAATATCAGTGCTGAAGAGTAATTTATAAGTTCTGGGATACAACGCCGAGTAGTCCTTTGACAGTAGTTCGCAGTCCGATAGACTGACTTTCAACGAGCTACATGGCGTTATGTCCCAGAAGACAGAACCCTTTATAACTGCCGCTTTGAGAACCTGAAATTCTACACAAGTTATCAATATGAAACTTACATGCTTCATTAAGCAAATGTTTCTTCTCTTCCATCGTCTCTCTGGTATAAATATCACGGACACAAACTTTGCGATAATTATTTTTTGATACTCTGTACAATGTTTACACATAGCACATTACCCTGACTCGGCATGAAAAATATCTCACAGAAGTAACTTCGCAATTGCGTTCGAGGTACTGCAACTCGAACAGCAAAACTGAAAATCCAGTATACGGTATATACTGAATAATCCCAATAGTCATAAAAAAGGGCAGCTAAGGCTAAACTAAAAGGGCTGTGAAGCCAGAGCAGAAGAAGAATATGTCATAAAATTAACTGCTTCGAACAGAAATTAAGACGGCAATGGACAGAATCTAGTGTTGTATGCTACCTCATTATGAATGCCAATATGAATATTTTTTCTAAAAATCTTTCTTTGTCGTGTTCAAACAAAATACAATCATTTTTGGACATCGTCAATTTGGAGATCAAAATAAAATCGGAAAAAAAGGCTTCTGTGATTCAACACTCAAATTTTTCTTGAAGTAAGCAAAGCTTTGTGCCTCAAGCGTCTTGACACGCCCTCAGTCAAGGCGCAACAAACAAAACAGATGATCGTTTTCAAGAGAATTTATTCATTTACTCATAGCTGATCGCTTCCTCCTGTAATTCAGTTAACGATAGTTTCAATAAACTTTATTCAGCTATCACTCCACTGTCGAAAATATCTGCGCTCCACTTATGTCAAGATCCATTAAGCTAATTGTATTAAAATTATGATTCAGCCAGTGGCTACGTGGGTTCATAAAGGGGGGTCCAAAAAAATGTACCGTAACTGGTCAGGTCTATCTCGATGTGCTTCAGACATCGATTTTCCCTGCCATTCGAGAGTGGTTTGGAGATGAGAGATTTTACCTACAACAAGATGTTGCTCCACCTCACTACCATCGAGATGTCAGGGTGTACTTGGATGACACTCTACCTGGACGATGGATAGGTCGAAGAGGTGCTACTGAGTACCCACCACGGTTTCCAGACCTAACACCTCTCGACTTCTACCTATGGGGAACCTTGAAGGATGAAGTTTATTGACAAAAGCCAGATACACTGAACGCGCTACGAGAAACAATCGAAGCGTCGTGTGCAGCCATCACAACGGACACACTGACAGCCGTAGTTCGCTTAGCAGTTCGGCGGCATCGACGCTGTTTAGCCGCTGATGGTGGTCACTTCGAACACATACAATGACTCTCTCTCTCTCCGCACAAGAATTGTAACTACACGTCATTTTGTCCCAAAGATACTGACTATCAAAGAGTGAGTACATTTTTTGGACCTCTCTGTATATACCACTTTGTTAAAGACAATAGCTACTTTCATCTTCCTTCCTGAACATCAACAACACAATCTCGTGGAGTAGTTGTAGGTACGTTCCTTATCGGTTTAACGTACGCTTTCTCTGTACACGTTGTTATCCTTGATTATGTCACAATGTTGCACCCTCGATTTTATGCATGGTCACGCAATCTGCAACTGCTCTATCTCATACAGGACAGTGAAACAAAAGGAAAGTAATATTTCTTCCTACGCCATGTAACTGAGTAATTTATATATACGAGTATATCAGGTCCGAAACCCCGACGGCAGAGACCAATTAGGAGATACGGGCGTAGATAGAATATATAATGCTAAAATAAATCTTTAAGGGAATGGAATGTAATGACGAGGACTGCATCAACCTGGCTCAGAATATGGACCACTAATAGGCTCTTTTTAACACGATTATGGATCTCTGAAATCCATAAAAAAAGATAAAGCAATCCTTGTAACAGGCCGTGAAGGCCGTAGGGTTGTGAGACGTGGAGGTTCCCACATTTTCTTTAGAAAATCGGTTCACAAATGGCGGTAAATTTATCAGCCTTACGCGCCGGCCGCCTCAGGAAGATTCCTGGTAGTCATTTCCGTTAGAGGCTGAGTCGACCCCAGGGCCATAATTTGGTTGGAAGCATTAGGTAAATTGAAGAAATCCACCTAATCTGCACTAGAATTCGTGATATTCCTGCTTGTAGCATAGTGCCTCAACCAACTACGATACCGTGAGCCCCTTAAAAAACACAGAATTTCTTGAACAACTTGGTAAATATCAGCTTCTCTAAAGACTCTTTTCCGTAGGATATATTCATATATAAATTATACTTAGCCAGATTCTCAAGCCAGCAGTATCAGCGTAAGGGTTTTTTCTGCTTTATGTGAAATATTTATGAACTAAAGCAGTTCAGATGCACATGCTGTGCTCATTTGGTAAAATGTTTCATTTCACATAACAAAATCCACGTGGGTAGTGCTAAATTGAATATGACACTTTTCCCTTCATTGTCACTGAAACCAATATATTCTGTCCAGTCATTTTCAAGCGCCTGTTACTGACAATTGTTTAAATCTGATATCCAGAAGAAACACGAGGTGATAGTTCTGGAATTACATTCTTCGTATCCATTTTATTGGAAAACATAATTTGATCACTGAAGTGGACGAATCTGACATTTCATCACTGCACAATACTCAGGCTTAGGGTGAGGACTGGATATCATGAATGAAGGTGTACGTTACTTACATAATATCAGATCATAATCACAGCTCTGAATATCAGATATCCCACAATTAGGATAACGATTTGTTTGAAAAACATAAAAGTAATGTGGCATGCCGACTAGGGCTGGAATATTTGGAATCAGAAAGCATCCATTGCTATGCAACGGCTAGCAATTCTTAGGTAGCGAAGCCTAGGAAATTGTTGCCCCTGAAATGAAAGTCTAACAGTTTAGTTTCCAAAGTTACAAACAAATTGCTTGAAGCAGTGTTTGCATAGCAGCTAGGGAAATTAACCCTTCAACAAGGTATTCCTTATTCAGTCCGAGTGCAGGTTATAACAGTCCAACGTCAACCAGAGACCAGTAGAGTTTGTTTGGGCTTTAGCAGGAGTGAGTTCATATCCGACAAGGGACCAAGGACAGTTGAGCTCCGAGCAGAAAACACTTCAACAAGATCAGCGGTGCAAGAAGTTGTAACACTGAAGAAGAAACGCCTAAAGGGCGGTTGCCTAGCAAACACGCGACTGTATTTATATCGATGGAACAAATTTACTCAATTACATTAGGTCCTAATACTTGATCAATACCAGATTATTAATGAGTCACAGACATGTATTGACACTGTAGAAATATATACGAATATTACAAGCTACTGATTAAAGACTGAAATCGGTATTAACATTAACATCGGACCGGAGACACAGAGGGAAAGCAAAGAAATTCAATCGCGCCAAACAGTAATATTCCTGAGGTGAAAATATTTGTAGTTCATAACGAGGAGTTATGACGATGTACATAAATATTTACGTATTTTCAATCTAATGTTTTTCCTTTCTTCGATGCTGTAAATAAAATGAGGACCTACACAGTTTTAGTTTTTTATTAATTTTTTTATTGCTAGTGGGGTGGGACTAAGTCCCTTGTACTGCGGCCACTTCTGGCCTATTTTACCAGCGACTAACCGCTTGAGCTTTGGCGCGGTCCAGTTTTCGTTTACGTTCGAATGATTCATTCCTCGTATACTCGTTGGCCCACATCTTAATTTTCTTAAAAGTAAATGCAGCAAATGCAAATTTTATTTTGTGACTTCTGAGTCATGGAACATATTTTTAGAACGACATGCTTAAACTCACCTCTCCATAACGCTGCTGTGTGTTGGCTATCGGCAATATCTAGAGCTTGGGTTAAGAGCTGTCTTGTTTGATGACTGGATGGGAATAGTTCAAACTGACCACAGACCGGAAAACTGCAGTCAAACTTCTACAACTTAAAAACTTTTGAAGAAATATCAGATAAAAACGCGTACGCACATAGCATGTATATATGTGGAAATACGTGAAATCACATTATTAATTATTATTACTTTTGTAAAGTTAATTCTAACGTAAAGTCTGACTGATGTTTTATAACATTAAATATTCTATAACAGCCCAGAGGTCTTACTCGAAAATCAAATAAGCACGAGTTTAACAACACTGAGAACTGAACGGGAAGACTCACTTTTTGTTATTTAAATGATCGTATTATTACCTGTTCCTGTTCTCTCATATTCTTTCCATTCTTACGTCGTACCGAACCAAGCGTCGAGGCTGACGTTTAACGTCGCCTTCCGCAAGTAGGAACAATAAAGAATCAATCATAAACTGTTCATTTATATAGCATACTGCGCTTCACATAGAAACTCCAAAATATTATCAATATTCACAGAATGGGCACGAAGCACTGAAATGAAAAACTTATAGCTCGTTCAAAACCCGTTACATATTCAGTTATTCAGTATAGAGGGGGTGGGTTTCCCCATGCACCGCGACTAATAGTGTATTGTACGTCCCTCTTTCATTTCTACTGTCTCCATACCCTACCGATACTGGTGCCCGCTATCTCTCCTTTCTGCCAGCGAGGTCGGCCCTCTACTGACAGTGGTACCCGATAATTCTCCCCTTTCTGCCAGCAAGGTCGGCCCTCTACTGGCATTGGTACCCGATAATTTCCCCATCTACCGGAGGCATTGGAAACTACGAGTACTTGGGCGGGAAACATTTTGCCTAATTTTGCTCTACGACACGGGACTCACGGCTTAAAGTCCCTCCCGGAGGACTTGTTCCCTGAATTTTTCCGCCCTTAAAAATTCTACGACCTCTGCCGGGTTTGAACCCGCGTACCTTGAGTCATGAGGTGGGAACGTTACCCCTAGACTACCGAGGCCGCTTAACCATTTCCTAACGTTCTTGCCATTTTTAAACGCCCGACAAATCGTTATTATTGTGGCAATGTAGCCCGGCTTCGAACCCCGGATACCCACTGGTACATACATATAATTATAATATACCCGACTACGACCAGGCCCGGTTGACGTTGTAGCAGTGGAAGCAGATGTTTGTGAAAGTATTGTTGCGTCGGCATGTGTATCAGAGATGTGCAACTGAGGATATACTCAGGATTACCTTCTGCACACATTTTTCTTATAGTCAAGAGTCGTCTTTGGTCTTTAAGTCACGAAAGCATATGGACGCTGTTAAGCGTGATAACCTTGCCTGTGCGTAATATGACACGTCTGTGGGATGCTCCGAGGGGATTTGTCCGACAACTCAGAATTCGCATCCGGTTATCAAATTTGACAGTGCGATTATTATAAATATTTGGGGAGAGCCATGTGGATCAAATCAGAAAATCTTACTTAATCAAATGGTGACAATTCTCTCCTACCGAGTTTACTCATATCGGTGTTCTCGGTGACGAAGTTAGTTTTAGTACTTCTGCTACTACTACATCCAGTTCTTCTTCCGAAACTTCTTCGAACCGTACTTCTGACTGCTAACTGCATTTCGGCTGGTATTATTACTGCCACTACTTCTGCGTTTCGTAATTGTACTTTTGGGTCCTGTATCACTGACACTTCTGCACTTATTATAGTTAAACTATGTAAGATAACCTATCGTAGTTACAAAAAAGTGAACGTTGCGATGTACTAATTGCGTGCCATATGATTATCCACTGAGTGCCAGTGAACTAAATAAACTGATCACGTGTATATCAAATAAAAATCGAAGTGTTAGTGGCTACTTCAATTAATATTGTCCCGATCTGTGCAATTCCTTGACCAACACTGCGTCCACTGAGGTTACAAACGCAATATTTCTTTAAATAAATCGTTGCCCTATGAAACCATTAGTTACCCTACTGAGAAGCGACTGTAGATAGAGAGGTCTGGCGCTTGGGTAGGTCGGCTACAGAAGGTGAGGCGCCCAAAGCGGTCCGCATTACTATGGGTAACCTCAAACTACATATATGTTAACATTGTTAATATCATGATTACAAAATGTTAATATACAGAGGTCTATAGAAAGAAACGCTTAAACTAGGGACTCCCTATTAACTGAATTCTTAATAACGCCCAAACAAACCTGTACAATTTATTTACCTCTTACAATTATTTTATATATCTTGTCATAAACATAATGATTGGTTCCGTGGTTTACATATTCAGATATAAAGTTAATTTATAATCAACAAAATTAAATCATATAAGAACTTAAAATCTGTCATTTCCCTCTTCTCTGACTCAACTTCATGAAGAAAGCTTACAGATGTCTGAACAGCAAAGGACGTAATAATTATAATTCAACTTTAAATAGCAAGGCATTTTGTTCGCAACGCTTATTCGTGAAGTTCTTATAAACGCTAGTGACTCTTTCATTTTACATCATTTACAAACTAATCTTTGTAATGCAGAAGCAGTGTGTTTTCTAGGAGGTCAGAATAGACTTTTAGATACGAGTGATATTTAAACAGCTTTAACAATAAAAGTTCTGAGAATATAACTGTGTAAGTTTACGGGTCATATTAAAATATATTCACTGAGAGAATGTGAAAACTGATTCATAAAAACTTGTTAACGAGGATTCAACTCAAAAAGTTAAAACGGGCAAATGCACGACAATCATTACAACTTCAAAAATACTACCAATAGGAACTTCATGCCTTTTACTGTGCGCCTTCATATATCACGTCGCAACACGCAAAACTGCACTAACCTGACACTGTGCACCTAGATATTCTAGATTCGCTTTAGTGGGGGGTGAACTCCAACTGGGTCCACTCAGCACGGCGGCCACTGATTGGCCTATTGTACCTGCCCCGGGTGATTATGATGGAGAATTTGGTGGAATGAAGATTGGCAGGGGAAACCGAAGTACTCGGAGAAACCCCGCCCCAGCGCCACTCTGTCCACCACAAATCCCACTT